>NC_132928.1:63003420-63304513 GCF_047675955.1 Chlorocebus sabaeus
GAGAGAATACAGCATGCCAGGGAGCCTATTATTATTACTATCAGGATGAGTGTTCCCATAAACCAAAACACCTAAAATCAAATAGATCAAAGAGTGACCTAGATAAAGAGTCTACTCACTTAACTGAGGACTCTCTGCATTAATCCCCTACAACTGAATTTCTATAATCCTCATTTCATGTTTTTATCCATAGGCCATAAGTGCCAGCAGTTGCACAGATACTTCTCTGTTCAGCCAATTCTATCATAACGTTCACAAAATAATTTAAAATCTGTTGTGTGACTATAGCCTTTATAATAGAATCTGGTATAGAGCCTTTCGTGAGGGACACATTTCTAAGAATTACTTCTTTTACTCCAAACTGTGAAGTATATACGGAGACATATTAGAATTTTAGAAATCCCATGCACTTTTGGAACATATATTAATCTCATTCACTAAAATATAGTCTGAAGATAATTAAATATTATTTTTTATTTTGACAATACTTCCCATAACAAAACTTGTCAAATAATCCTGATTACCTCTCTTTTCAATGTTTCAGGGGCCTTCTGTAGCATTGCAAAGTTAGAGGTCAGAAAAGTCTATTTTAAAGCTGAAATTTGGTTTTGGAAAGCCTATTAAATATGTTAAAGATTTACAAGAATTTACATTCCCATGCCTTCTTATAATCTTTTACCATTCATTCAACTAGTTTGCTCAGAGAGAGGGGGGCCAGAAGTACGATTGGTAAGAAATTCTTACCCTATTGCTGGCATGTCAGGTTTCTGGGTTCCCTGTCCATGAGCAGCCCTTGCAACCCTTCTCAACTGTATGCAAACAAACACATTGCCATGAATTAAGAATATTCACAAGTAGTTTACAAACATTGGAGAAATTAGGCAGAGAGAGAAATATGACTGAAATTCTTTTTGTGAAAGTATACTCAACACACATAAAGTATCAGGAATCCTAATTTCCAAAGATTTAGTTTAAGGTTAGAAAGTTGATATGATCCATCAATTTCTGCGGGCCTGACAAAAGTCGTCTAGGAATTCCAGATAAATGAAACAAATGATGACTTGCTAGAAATGCATAGGAAACAAAATGGCTATTCATAGAACCAAATAAAAGCCTTCCCCTGGAAACTAAAAAAAAAAATAGGGCTTTATATATATGCATATGTAAGCAAAACTCAGAAGAGTAAACAGCAAACAAATGAAAATTAGAAGCACAAACAAACAGCAAACCAACCCTAAATTTTTTCTACTCAATCTACCCTGGAGGCTACAGTGTAACCCAGGGCCCCCCAAAACCTGCATAATGAATATTTTATTCCTGATACACAATTCAATATCCTTAAGTCCACCAATATCACCATACATCCTATGCAATCAAGAAATTCACTCTAGGCATACGCCCAATAAGTATTCCAGTGCCGGCACTATCCATGCAAAATGGTAAACATAGTGTAAAGCAATGCAAGTATGTATGTGAAATTTGGCTCCACACTAAATCAGGCTTTATGTTTAACTATATTTAAAAAAGAATTTCCAAACTGCCAACAATATTTCTTATTTTGCTTTAATCAAGACTAAGAGCTTTATGAAAATGTTAATTAGCCAAATGTCTCCAATTCTCTATCAGGCTTTAAATAACATTTTGTTATTTAAATTTTTTTTTTCACATCTTTCTCCCCTCCTTACTGGTTCCTTACTACATTGTTTCATAAACACCCTTTGTAAATCTGTAATTTGAACTAACTTTTAGATAATTTCTGAATTAGACAAAATTATTCTTTTTTTCACAAATAAAAGAACCCTTTCTGGTACATTTTGTCTACAGAATTATGTGTTAACTAGAATTCTTATTCTTAGTAACCTGAAACTTTAGTGGAATACAAAAAGCAAGAAATCTTGAACTCTCAGATCTGAGCATTCATAGATAAGAATAATTCCACAATTTCAGAAATGTATTTCCCCATATCACAGCCCTTTCTGAATTGGAAATGACCCAGATATTCCATGGGCATCAAAAATAATTTTAGGATTTTAATTTACACAAAAAGTTTACCGAAAACATTTATCCCATTTACACATACTCAATTCTTTCATTTTCTTAACAGTTTATCTAGATTACTTCTGTAAACAGAGACATTAGACACTATCATTTAAAGTTAGTCATTTCCTTGTTAGCCATGGTTTTTTTTGTTTTTTTGTTTTTTGTTTTTTTTTTTTTTTTTTTGAGATGGAGTCTCACTCTGTCATCCAGGCTGGAGTGCAGTGGTGCGATCTCAGCTCACTGAAAGCTCCACCTCCCGGGTTCACGCCATTCTCCTGCCTCAGCCTCCTGAGTAGCTGGGACTACAGGCACCTGCCACAATGCCCGGTTAATTTTTTATATTTTTAGTAGACATGGGGTTTCACTATGTTAGCCAGGATGGTCTCGATCCCCTGACCTCGTGATCTGCCCCCGTTGGCCCCCCAAAGTGCTGGGATTACAGGCGTGAGCCACTGTGCCCAGCCGTTAACCATGTTTTTAATAGCCAGTGAACATTAGGTACTCCCCTCAACCTAAGTAAGAGTCTTAATGTTGAATACAGAGGTAATTTTGCCAATAACTCAGAAGATTTAGCTAACATTAAATTATTCTCATTTGTCAAAAAAAGGCATGTAAACCAAGATCATTTTGTTTTGGCTGGGTTTTTAGTTTTATAACCTTCTATGCCAAACCCTGATGCCTCAAAATATCTAGCAGAGACAAATATAAATTCCAGACAAAAATGTATGCTGACAATTCCGAAGGCATTTCTATTTTTATTTTACCAATAATTTTAAAACCAGCTAGTTTAGTAAAGCCAAACTTAAGTCACATGAACTTGAAAATTGCTTAGAATTATTTACTTAATTTATGAGCACTCTTTTACTTGTAAACCAATTTGGTAGACACAACATGTAACAACAAGTATACATATAAATAAACATATCTAGACATGTATAGACACACACACACACACGAAGATCCAGTGGCTTTTACGTTGAAACCATAGTCATGAGCTAGCAATACGTGCTCACCGGTTTTACTTTGTTTGCCCCAATCGGTAATCCAGTGAAAGCTGTGAACCAAAATTTCAGGTAAAGCTGTTTTCATGGCAATTTGATTTTTAAAGGCAAATGCTCCCCAGATTCCATAGAATACTGGGGCCAAACAGCACCAAAGGAGAACATCACATATGAACCAGGCCTGACCCTGCTTAGAACAGCAACACCAAAGCCTGGATACATGCAACTTCATCCCACTTTCCCATTCAATAGCAAACTCCAGATTCCAAACAATATTGGGGCCAAACCATATTGCAACTGTGAGAGAAAATTCTAAGGAGGGCTTAGAAGTAGGCCTCAGAACCTCCACTGAGGGTGTCCCCATTGGAGATGTTAAGGTCCAGAGGATCCCCTGGGGCATCCCCCCAAGGAGTCCAATCTTAGAGTGTCAGACATCTGGGACCTTAGCGGGCATTGGTGCCACTTTGCATGTTTTCTCTCCAGAGGTGATGACCTACTATGAGCTTCCCTTTTGTCCTTGGATGAAGGCTTCAACTTCCAGCATCCTTATAATTTGATTAGGCCATGCTTTTCCATGCTTCCTATTCCACTAGATAGGAACTGGAAGCTGGGTGGGTTTATTTTGTCCTTAGCCAGTTGGATGGGGTGAGGGAATAATTTAGCATAAGAAAAGAAGGTTTAAGTTGCCTGAAACACCTGCGAGTTCACCCTGGAGGAGCTGCACTACACATAGATATTAGGGACTGAAACTGGAATAGACAGAAAAGAGACCTTCCCCCTTCCAGGTGGGGCAACTATCCCCATTCAGGCAACACTAAAGAGAGTCCCTGGCCAGAAACCTGCAGTTGCTTCAGTGTTTAGGTACTGTCTACCAAGGGTCCCGAGTTGGTAAGGAAGAGAGAGAGAGAGAGAGAGAGAGAGAGAGAGAGAGAGAGAGAGAGAGAGAGAGAGATTCCCCCATATGGAGCAGAAAGAAAAAGGAAAAAAATAAACCCCAAACTTTGGGCTTACCTCCTGGCTGGCTTGCCAAAATATGTTACCAGTGGAGGGTGTGCAGGTTCTTGGGGTTTTGAACAAAGAATTGGACAAGGAGGCCAAGGTGGGCAGATCACAAGGTCAGGAGATCGAGACCATCCTGGCTAACATGGTGAAATCCTGTCTCTACAAAAAAAAAAATATATAAAAAAATTAGCCAGGCATGGTGGTGAGCACCTGTAGTCCCAGCTACTCAGGAGGTTGAGGCAGGAAAATGATTGAACCTGGAAGGTGGAGCTTGCAGTGAACTGAGATGGTGCCACTGCACTCCAGCCTGGGTGACAGAGTGAGACTCGGACTTAAAAAAAAAAAAAAAAAAAAAAGAATTGGACAATATGCACAAATAAAGCAAAGAAAGAATGAAGCAACAAAAGCAGAGATTTACTGAAAACAGAAGCACACTTCACAGGGTGGGAGCAGGCCCAAGCAAGAGGCTTAAGGGCACAGTTACAGAATTTTTTGAGGTTTAAATACCTTCTGGAGGTTTCTATTGGTTCCTTGGTGTATGCCCTATGTAAATGAAGAGGCTAAAGGGAAGTTACAAAATCATTTACTAGATGTACACCCTATGTAAATAAAGAGGATGAAGTAAAGTTACAAAGTCATTTACTCAGTGTATGCCCTATGTAAATGAAAAAGATAATTCCTGTCATTGCTGAAGTGTTTCCATTTGATTTAATTCTAGGAAGTCCTTAGGTTTCCTGACTCCAGGCCCTGTTCTCTTGCCTCATTTATATGGTTGTCATCATATCTAAGAAATTATTGCCCAACCCAAGACATGAAGATTTACTCCTACTGGTATGGCTGCTATAATTTCTTCTTTAACCCATTGGCTATTTAGGAGTATGTAGGGTTTCCCAGGCAAGATGGCCGAATAGGAACAGCTCCAGTCTGCAGCTCCCAGCGAGCACCTGGGAAGTGCAAGGGATCGGGGCTCTCCTTCCCCTAACCAAGGAAAGCTGTGAGGGGTCGTGCCATTAGGGATGGTGCTATCCAGGCCAGATACTACACTTTTCCCATAGTATTCATAACCCACAGACCAGGAGATTCCCTCAGGTGCCTACACCACCAGTGCTCTGGGTTTCAAGCACAAAACTGGGAGGCCATTTGGGCAGACACTGAGCTAGCTGCAGGAGTTTTTTCATGCTCCAGTGGCACCTGGTACCCCAGTAAGATAGAACTGTTCACTCCCCTGGAAAAAGGGTGGAAGCCAGGGAGCCAATCGGTCTTGCTCAGCAGATCCCACCCTCACAGAGCCCAACAAGTTAAGATCTACTGGCTTGAAATTATCGCTGCCAGCATAGCAGTCTGAAGTCAATCTGGGATGCTCAAGCTTGGTGCAGGGAGGGGAGTTCACCATTACTGAGGCTTGAGTAGGTGGTTTTCCCCTCACAGTGTAAACAAAGCTGCTCGGAAGTTCGGACTGGGCAGAATACACTGCAGTGCCGCAAAGCTGCTGTAGCCAGACTGCCTCTCTAGACTGCTCCTCACCGGGCAGGCCATCTCTGAAAGAAAGGCAGCAGCCTCAGTCAGGGGCTTATAGATAAAACTCCCATCTCCCTGGGTCAGAACATCTGGGAGAAGGGGCACATGTGGGTGCAACTTCAGCAGACATACATGCCTGCCTGCCAGCTCTGAAGAGAGCAGCGAATCTTCCAGCACAGCACTCGAGCTCTTCAGGGAGACACCTCCCAGCAGGGATCAACAGACACCTCATACAGGAGAGCTCCTGCTGGCATCTGGCAGGTGCCACTCTGGGATGAAGCTTCCAGCGGAAGGAGCAGGCAGCAATCTTTGCTGATCTGCAGCCTCAGCTAGTGATAACCAGGTAAACAGGGTCTGGAATAGACCTCCAGCAAACTCCAGCAGACCTGCAGCAGAGGGCCTGTTAGAAGGAAAACTAACAAACAGAAAGGAATAGCATAAACATCAACAAAAAGGACACCCATGCCAAAAATCCCATCGGAAGGCCGCCAACATCAAAGACCAAAGGTAGATAAATCCATGAAGATGAGGAAAAAGTAGTACAAAAAGGCTGAAAGTTCCAAAAACCAGAATGCCTCTTCTCCTCCAAAGGATCACAAGTTATAGCCAGCAAGGGAACAAAACTGGACGGAGAATGAGTTTGACGAAATGACAGAAGTAGGCTTCAAAAGGTGGGTAATAACGAACTCATCTGAGCTAAAGGAGCATGTTCTAACCCAATGCAAGGAAGCTAAGAACCTTGATAAAAGGTTACAGCAACTGCTAACTACAATAACCAGTTTAGAGAAGAACATAAATGACTGGATGGACCTAAAAACACAGCATGAGAACTCTGTGAAGCATACACAAGTATCAATAGCCAAATTGATCAAGCAGATGAAAGGATATCAGAGATTGAAGACCAACTTAATGAAATAAAGTGTGAAGACAAGATTAGAGAAAAAAGAATGAAAAGGAACAAACAGAACCTCCAAGAAATATGGGACTATGTGAAAAAAACAAATCTAATTTCATTGGTGTACCTGAAAGTGATGGGATGAATGGAACCCAAGTTGGAAAACACACTTCAGTATATTATTCAGGAGAACTTCCCCAACCTAGCAAGAGAGGCTAACATTCAAATTCAGGAAATACAGAGACCACCACAAATATATTCCTCGAGAAGAGCAAACCCCAAGACACGTAATCATCAGATTCACCAGGGTTAAAATGTAGAAAAAAAATGTTAACCCAACCAGAGAGAAAGGTCAGGTTACTCACAAAGGGAAGCCCATCAGATTAACAGCAGATCTCTCTGCAGAAGCCTACAAGCCAGAAAATAGTAAGGGGCAATATTCAACACTATTAAAGAAAAGAATTTTCAACCTGGAATTTTGTATCCAACTAAACTAAACTTCATAAGCAAAGAAGAAATAAAATTCTTTACAGACAAGCAAATGCTGAGAGATTTTCTCACCATCAGGCCTGCCTTACAAGAGCTCCTGATGGAAACACTAAATATGGAAAGGAAAAACCAGTACCAGCCACTCCAAAAATAAACCAAAATGTAAAGTCATCAACACTAGGAAGAAACCACATCAACTAATAGGCAGAATAACCAGCTAGCATCATAATTACAGGATCAAATTCACACATAAAAATATTAACCTTAAATGTAAATGGCTAAATACCCCAATTAAAAGACCAAGACTGGCAAATTGGATAGAGTCAAGACCCATTGGTGTGCTGTATTCAAGAGATCCATCTCACGTGCAAAGACACACATAGGCTCAAAATAAAAGGATGGAGGAAGATTTACCAAGCAGATGGAAGGAAAAAAAAATAGTAGGGGCTGCAACCTAGTCTCTGATAAAACAGACTTTAAACCAATGAAGATTAAAAAAATACAAAGAAGGGCATTACATAATGGTAAAGGAATCAATGCAACAAGAAGAGCTAACTATCCTAAATATATATGCACCCACTACAGGAGCACCCAGATTCATAAAGCAAGTTCTTAGAGACCTACAAAGAGACTTAGACTCCCACACAATAATAGTGGGAAACTTTAACACCCCCACTGTCAATATTCAAAAGATCAATGAGACAGAAAATTAACAAGGATATTCAGGACTTGAACTCAGCTCTGGACCAAGTGAACCTAATAGACATCTACAGAACTTTCCACCCATATCAACAGGATATACATTCTTCCCAGCTCCACATCACACTTATTCTAAAATTAACCACATAACTGGAAGTAAAACACTCCTCAGCAAATGTTAAGGAATGGAAATCGTAACAGTTTCTCAGACCACAGTGCAATCAAATCAGAACTTAAGATTAATAAACTCACTGAAAATCGCACAACTACATGGAAACAGAGCAACCTGCTCCTGAATGACTACTGGGTAAATAACAAAATTAAGGCAGAAATAAATAAATTCTTTGAAAACAATGAGAACAAAGGCACAATGTACCAGAATCTCTGGGACACTGCTAAAGCAGTGTGTAGAGGGAAATTTATAGCACTAAATGCCCACAGGAGAAAGCAGGAATGATCTAAAATCGACACCCTAACATCACAATTAAAAGAACTAGAGAAGCAAGAGCAAACAAATTTAAAAGCTAGCAGAAGATGAGAAATAACTAAGATCAGAGCAAAACTGAAGGAGATAGAGACCAAAAACCCTTGAAAATACCAATGAATCCAGGAGCTGGTTTTTTGAAAAGATTAACAAAGTAGATAGACTGCTAGCCAGACCAATAAAGAAGAAAAGAGAGAAGAATAAAATAGACACAATAAAAAATGATAGAGGGGATATCACCACTGATCCCACAGAAATACAAAATACCATAAGAGAATCCTGTAAACACCTCTATGTAAATAATGTAAAGTAGGAAATTAGAATAAATGGATAAATTCCAGGACATATACACCCTCCCAAGACTAAACCAGGAAGAAGTCGAGTCCCTGAATAGACCAATAACAAGTCTGAAATTTAGGCAGTAATTAATAGCCTACCAACAACAACAACAACAAAAAATATCCAGGACCAGACAGATTCACAGCTGAATTCTACCAGAGATACAAACAGGAGCAGATACCATTCCATCTAAAACTATTCCAAACAGTAGAAAAAGAGGGAATCCTCCCTAACTCATTTTATGAGACCAGCATCATCCTGTTGTAGAAACCTGGCACAGACACAACAAAAAAAGAAAATTTCAGGCCAATATTCCTGATGAACATCGATGAGAAAATCCTCAATAAAATACTGGCAAACCAAATCCAGTTCACATTAAAAAGCTTATCCACCATGATCAAGTTGGCTTCATTGGGATGCAAGGCTGGTTCAACATACACAAATCAATAAACATAATCCATCACATAAACAGAACCAATGACAAAAACCACATGATTATCTCAATAGATGCAGAAAAGGCCTTCAAGAAAATTCAACACCCCTTCATGCTAAAAAGCACTCAATAAACTAGGTACTGATGGAACGTATTACAAAATAATAAGAGCTATTTATGACAAACCCACAGCCAATATCATACTGAATGGGCAAGAGCTGGAAGCATTCTCTTTGAAAATTGGCAGAAGACAAGGATGCCCTCTCTCACCACTCTTACTCAACATGGTATTGGAAGTTCTGGCCGGGGCAATTAGGTAAGAGAAAGAAATAAAGAGTATTCGAATAAGAAGAGAGGAAGTCAAATTATCTCTGTTTGCAGATGACATAATTACATATTTAGAAAATCCCATTTTCTCAGCCCCAAAACTCCTTAAGCTGATAAGCAACTTCAGGAAAGTCTCAGAATACCAAATCAATGTGCAAAAATCACAGGCATTCCTATACACCAATAATAGACAAACAGAGAGCCAAATCATGGGTGAACTCCCATTCACAATTGCTACAAAGAGAATAAAATACCTAGGAATACAACTTATAAAGGGATGTGAAGGATCTCTTCAAGAAGAACTACAAACCACTTCTCAAAGAAATAACACAGGATGCAAACAAATGGAAACACATTCCATGCTCATGGGTAGGAAGTATTAATATCAGGAAAATATCCATACTGCCCAAAGTAATTTATAGATTCGATGCTATTCTCATCAAGCTACCATTGAATTTCTTCACAGAATTAGAAAAAATTACTTTAAATTTCAAATGGAACCAAAAAAGAGTCCATATAGCCACAAGAATCCTAAGCAAAAAGAACAAAGCTGAAGGCATCATGCTACCTGACTTCAAACTATACTATAAGGCAACATTAACCAAAACAGCATGATACTGGTACCAAAACAGATATATAGACCAATGGAACAGAACAAAGACCTCAGAAATAACGCTACACATCTACCACCATCTGATCTTTGACAAGCCTGAGAAAAACAAGCAATGGGAAAAAGATTCCCTATTTAATAAATGGTGCTGGGAAAACTGGCTAGCCATATGCAGAAAATGAAACTGGACCCCTTTCCTTACACTTTATACAAAAATTAACTCAAGATAGATTAAAGATTTAAACATAAGACCTAAAACCATAAAAACCCTAGAAGAAAACCTAGGCAATACCATTCAGGATATACACGTGGGCAAAGACTTCATGAGTAAAACACCAAAAGCAATGGCAACAAAAGCCATAACAGACAAATGGGATCTAATTAAACTAAAGAGCTTCTGCACAGCAAAAGAAACTATCATCAGAGTGAATAGACAACCTACAGAATGGGAGAAAAATTTTGCAATCTATCTATCTGACAAAGGGCTAATATCCAGAATCTACAAGAAACTTGAACAAATTAACCAAAAAACAAAAACAAAAACAAAAACAAAAACCAAAAAAAAACCAGACAACCCCACTAAAAAGTGGGGGAAGGAAATGAACAGACACTTCTCAAAAGAAGACATCTATGCAACCAATAAACATATGGAAAAAAGGTCATCATCACTGGTCATTAGAGAAACGCAAATCAAAATCACAAGGAGATACCATCTTGCATCAGTTAGAATGGCGATCATTAAAAAGTCAGGAAACAACAGATGCTGGAGAGGATGTGGAGAAATACGAACACTTTTACACTGTTTGAGTGCAAGTTAGTTCAACCTTTGTGGAGACAGTGTGGTGATTCCTCAAGGATCTAGAACCAGAAATACCATTTGACCCAGCAATCCCATTACTGGGTATATACCCAAATGATTATAAATCATTCTACTATAAAGATATATGCACACATATGTTTATTGCAGCACTATTCACAATAGCAAAGACTTGGAACCAACCCAAATGCCCATCAATGATAGACTGAATAATGAAAATGTAGCACATATACACCATGGAATACTATGCAGCCATTAAAAGAATAAGTTCATGTCCTCTGCAGGGACATGGATGAAGCTGGAAACCACCATTCTCAGCAAACTAACACAGGAACGGAAAATCAAACACCACATGTTCTCACTCAGGGGAGTTGAAAAATGAGAACATATGGGCACAGGGAGGGGAACATCACACACCGGGGCCTGTCGCAGGGTAGGGGACAAGGGAAGGGATGGCATTAGGAGAAATCTATTGGAGATCACAGGTTGACGGGTGCAGCAAACCACTATGGCACATGTATAGTTATGTTACAAACCTACATGTTCTGCACATGTATCCCAGAACTTGAAGTGTAATAATAAAAAATGATAATAATAAAGCATATTATATTACATAAAAAAGAAATTTTGGTGTATATATATCACTATGTATATATATCACAATTCATACATATGTACACCACAATTTATACACACACACACACACACACACACACACTCTCTCACACTATGGAATACTATTCAGCCATAAAAAGGAATGAAATAATGGCATTCACAGCAACCTGGATGGAATTGAAGACCATTATTCTAAGTGATGTAACTCATGAATGGAAAACCAAACATCACATGTTCTCACACATAAGTGGTAGCTAAGCTATAAGGATGCAAAATGATACAATGGACTTTGGGGACTCGGGGGGAAAAGGTGGGAGGTGGGTGAGAGATAAAAGACTACAAATTGAGTACAGTGTATACTGCTGGGGTGATGTGTGCACCAAAATCTCACACACCACCACTAAAAAACTTACTCATGGAACGAAACACCACCTGTTCCCCCAAAGAGTTATAGAAATCTACATTAAATATTTTTAAATGAAAAAACAAAGGAGTATGTAGTTTAATGTCCATGTGTTTGAAAATTTTTAACATTTCTGCTTTGTTGTTGATTTCTAATTTAATTCTGTTGTGGTTTGAGAACATCCTTTGTATGATTTTAATTATTTTACCTTTGTCAATACTTATATTACGGCCCAGCATATTATCTGTACCAGAGAATATTCTTTATGTGCCTGAGAAGATTACGTATTCTTCTGCTGTTGTGGCATGTTCTATAGATATCAGCTGTATCCAGTTTATTAATACTGTTGTTGAAGTCTTATATATCCTTGCTGATTTACTTTCTAGTTGATTTATCCACCATTGAGAGCTGTATATTGTTGTCTTCAACTATTACTGTTGAATTTTCCATTTCTCCCTTCAATTCTGTCAGTTTTTGTTTAATGTATTTTGAGGTTTTGCTTTTAGATACATATATGTTTGTAATTGTTATATCTTCCTGATAAATATATGCTTTCATCATTGTAAAATGTTGCTCTGTCTGTAGTAACATTTTTGTCTTAAATTTTGTTTTGTCTGATAGTAGCTCTCAAGTGCACACTAGAGTTTCTCTCTCTTAGTTGCTTTGAGGTGCAGCCTAGCACATGCACACAGCCTTCCAGATCCCCGGAAATGAATGTGATCTTAGCAGGGCCAATTTTGATTTTCTTTTTCTGATTCTCTCTCTCACACTTCTGCATGGTCTGCCACTTCCTTTTTTTGCTACTAGTTTCATGGAGCTGTTAGCCTTACCTTAATTGCTCTATGAATTTCTCCACAGTCTGTTCCTAATGAGAACACCTCACTCAGCAGAGCCGTGGAGCTGCCTGTCCTTCTGTATTATCCCCTGTACTGGGCAGAAGCTCTGTGGCATTGCACGGGACGTGAGTAAGGTGGTGACCTGTTTCTCCCAGAATACACCACCATACTACAAGTTGAAGCTATGGGGTAATGGTATCCCTATTTTCTTGGGCTGCTCATCCTGGCCTGAAACCTCTGCTCTAAGGGCAGAAGCTGGGAAGGGGAAGATGGGGGCCCTCTTATGCTTGGCTTGCTGCTCCTGGAGTAGAGCCTCCATCCTACAAGTGAAAGCTAAGTAGAGGAAGAGAGTCTCAGTTTTCTTACCACTGCCACAATAAAGACCTGGGAACTGGGGCTGGGGATGGGAATGAGGCAGGGGGGCTATAGAGGGTTAAAGATATGGGAGATAATAGTGTCCTGTACCTCCTGAGGTGAAACCACAGCCATAGAGCTGAGAGCTAGAGGGAAAAGGAGCTGTGTTATACCCACCCAGAGTAGAGTTTCCAGCACATAGCTGGGAGTAGGGTAGAAACAGGTTTGGACTCAAATAACTTGGAATTCTGCTATTCTTACCAAGATTTAGTAAATTTTCTTGAATACATACTTACAGATTTTCTGTATAAACTTAAGTCAATTTCGAGAGACTTTAAATAGTGGTGTTTTTAAATTTTCGTTAGTCAAATTGTTTCACTGGGGAGAGGATTTGCTGAGCTTTTCATATAGCCATTCTGAAAGTCCCACTTGTTTTTTTTGGAGACAGAGTCTTGCTCTGTCACCCAAGCTGGAGTACAGTGGCACAGTCTTGGCTCACTGCAACCTCCGCCTCCTGGGTTCAAGCAATTCTCACGCCTCAGCCTCCCAAGTAGCTCAGATTACAGGCATGTGCCACCATGCCTGGCTAATTTTTATATTTTTAGTAGAGATGGGGTTTTGTCATGTGGGCCAGGCTGGTTTTGAACTGGCCTCAATGATCTACCCACCTCAGCCTCCCACAGTTTTGGGATTACAGGCATGAGCTACCACACCTGGCCACAAATCAGAATTTCTATTATCAAAGGAAATTTTATATTAGTTGAGAAATGACTGTTTCTGACATAGTCAACCTCTCTGGTCACCATGAAAATGCATGGTGGCAACCATGAAAATGCTCCATTTACGTATTGTTCATTGAGGAAATTGACAACCCCAACTACCATCGTTCTGGATCTACTGTGTTCATGCCAATGCCAATGAGTAACCACAGCAGGGATGTTAGTGCAAGTTTATTTCTGCAGCGTGCAGGACTTCTCCAGTGGGTGACTCCTCAGAACTCACCATTGGCCCTGGCTGAAACTTTCATAGAAGTGATTTTCGGTCTGAGACTCTTCCTACACAAATCTCTTCTTTCTTCTTCCTCTACTTTCACAGGTGTCATCAATGCATTTTGGTCTGAAAACTCTTCTCTTTTACTTCTACTGGCTCCTCCTATTCTTCACAGATATTCCTCCAATAAAAATCTTGCATGTCTAATCCT
This sequence comes from Chlorocebus sabaeus, assembly GCF_047675955.1. NCBI lineage: Eukaryota > Metazoa > Chordata > Mammalia > Primates > Cercopithecidae > Chlorocebus > Chlorocebus sabaeus. The sequence goes on from NC_132928.1 coordinate 63,017,484, forward strand.
ATCTTGACAGATGTTCTTTGAAGAACCCAAATTAACACACCACTCAAATATTCAAACCCTTCTTTCTCTAAGAAAAGTAAGCAAAGATCCATTCAGTTTCTGCATTCAACTCAAAACCCATTGATCTACCTGATGCACAGTCTTTATAGTAAAGTCTGTATATGGGTTCACCAAATAAGTTATCTTTAACTTATTTGGCTCATAACTAAAAGATGAGTTGCATGCTTGCACACAAGTAAAATACCTATGTGTCTTAAATATAACTTATAGAAGGTCATTGGTTTAGACTGAGGTACTGCACAAAGCCCATCTATCCAAATGAAAATGGAGTCACTCATGCTGAAGATCTGTATCACGAAGTTGAAACTGAATTGTTTGGCCTTCCAAGAAACTAGGAGAGTGAAAGATGATAGTCTGTAAAAAGAAACTAAATTTTGGGGCCCCAAAATCACTAAGCTAAAGGGGAAAGTCAAGCTGGGAACTGCTTAGGGCAAACCTACCTCCCCTTCTATTCAAAGTCATTCCCCTGCTCACAGAGATAAATGCATATCTGATTGCCTCCTTTGAAAGGGCTAATCGGAAACTCAAAGAATGCAACCATTTGTCTCTAGACTACCTGTGACCTGGAAGCCCCCTCAATGATTAAGTTGTCCTGCCTTTCCAGACAGAACCAATGTACATCATATATGTATTGATTGATGTCTCATATCTCCCTAAAATGTATAAAACCATGCTGTGCCCTGACCACATTGGGCACCTGTCATCAGGACTTCCTGAGGCTGTGTCACAGGTGCGCATCCTCAATCTTGGCAAAATAAGCTTTCTAAATTAACTGAGACCTGTCTCAGATTTTGGGGGTTCATATTTTGATAACTACAGAGGGGTTCTGAGTGAAGGTGACCCAGCCTTTGAAAAATCTCTTATTGGTGCTACGTACCAGCTTGAGCTATTTTTATAGCTCAAACCAATAGGACAACTTACAGAGGCCTGGAAGCACTCCCTCCAAAGAATCTCTGATCTCCCCATATTTGGCTAGGATATAAAGTTCATTTTGCTGTACAACTCCATGTTTTGTAGTTTTACTTGCTTCCAACACAAGGAAGGCAAGTTTTTCCTGTTCCCAGGATGATGGAAGGCAGGTAACTCCTTTATGGAGTTTGAGCTTGCTTCCAACAGGGAAGACGAATTTGAGTTTGTTCCTGCTTCTAGGATGGTAGAGAGAAGTCTTCAGCCTGAGACCCATCCCTAGGTAACTGAATCTTGGTGAAAGTTAAGATTAACAACCAGCTGGACTTAATTTCTCCTTACCTTTATAGCACTCAGTAATGGCATAAGTTGGGCCATTGTTTGTTTTCCTTCACTGTTTTGTTGTTGTTGTTTCTGTTTTTGTTGTTGTTTAAGTCTTTTTCCCACTGGGTTTGATCAACTGTATCCAGCATGATCAAATCCAAAGGAAAGTTCCAAATTATGGGGAACAAGGTCTCTGAAGTGGCTAAATTCCCACATAAACACTAAAAGGTGGTGTGGTGGGTAGAGAAAAATGGCCAGCAAAAAGAAAAAAAAAAAAAAGAAAAGCTTTTTGACTACTTAAGGAATTTTATTTACATAACAAGGCCACCTTTTTGCTACCCATGCCAAATTGAAAGAGTAATGGCTCTCACCCCACACTGCAGTTTCATAACTAAGGGATTTGCCTTTTTTTTCCACCAAAAAAGACTGGGTTTAGATCCCTTTCTGATTTGATACTTGGTACTTCTGAAATAGCAGCAATTTGTACTAGCTGAAATATGGTAATGAGGTTTGAAAAGATTTTTTAAAAGGAAATCAACAGTTAAAAGTCAGCTTAATTAAAGCTAATGTCCAAGATTGTGTGTTGTGTGTGTGTGTGTGTGTGTGTGTGTGTGTATTTAAAAAGCTTTCATGTTTTTCTTTTTGTTTTTTTCTCCTAAGACCTTGTCTTTTTTTTTTTTTTTTTTTTTTTTTTGAGCAAAAGGTTTTTTTCTTGTCAGTTGACTGAATTCTGTCTTCTTCATTTACTTCTGCTTTCTCTCCTTTCTGTTGCACCCTCTATTGCATGAGAAACTTAAAATAGCTTATAGTAGTCTGGGGTTCCTTAAAGAAAATGGAGAGGGCATCAGACTCTCTTTGGGGGGAAACCTGATTTTCTGCATGGAACCCCAAAAGTGTAAACAGACAAGTTCATCTCAGCTCTTAAACTGCTTGCTTTTGTATTGTGTTACCTGATTTATTGTTTAAAATAGTAACTGCAACAGAGGCTACTCTTAGGTTTGGAAGAGTGTAGTTTAGATGTTTACAAATGTCCTTTAAAAAAAAAAATACATTGTTTTTAAGTATTCTGTAAAAAAATCATGTAGTCTAACCTCATAATAATTCTCCCTTTTGGAGACCCAGGATTCAGTGTGGGCACTGCCCAGAGCTCAGAGATCCAGTTAAAAGACAGGTAGTCCCAATCTAAATAAAATTGTTCTCCTCATACAATTTTATAATAGATTTCTATAATTTTATGTTTGATTTGGCATCCATCTTTAATCTCCCTCTAGCACCACCAGACTTTCTCTCTCTGTACCTTGAGATGTAAACTCTGTTATCTGATTTTTCATCTATGCAGATTTAGAACTATTTAGCTGACAACCGCCAGGGTAATGAAACAGGTTATCAAGACTTTGCAAGTCTAAGATAAGAGAAAAGAAAAGAAGGTCTTAGGAATTTATTAATATAAGATGTACTTCTATCAGTATGCCTACTATGTCTATGTATTTATGTGTTGTGTACACAATGTTTCACTACTAAAAATATATAAAAGAGCTCTAATTAATTGGGTTAAAGAAAAATAAGTGCACTTAAATCAAATACTTTATCAGAAAAAAGGAAAGATTGGTCAAATGCTTTTTCAAGTTTACATGACTTAGGTAAAATCTTTAATAAATAAGCTAGCTTTAAAATTGTTGGTAAAGTAATATGAGAAATGTCTTAAGAATTGCCAGAATACATTTTTGTTTGCATTTATTGATCAAGTAATTTCAAACTTATCCTTCCCAAATACTGTAAGCTGTCAAAGTTTGGCATAGGGGTTACAGAACTATGAACCCAGCCCAAAACACAATGATCTTTGCCTGTGTAATTTTTAATAAGTAATACATTGATATTGGTTTAATGAAAATAGCTACATCTTGAATTATTTGGTAAAATTACCATAGCTTCTAAACTTGAGGCTTTTGGCAGGCTGTAAGGAGTTTTGTTTTGGGAAAAGACTGTTATCTTTTTTTCATAGCTATAAACTAAAGTCCTCCCAAAGTTAGTTCAGTCTACACCCAGGAATAAACAAGGACAGCTTGGAGGTTAGAAGCAAGATGGAGTCAGTTAGGTCATATCTTTTTCACTGTCTCGGTTAATAATTTTGCAATAATGAGTTTCACAAGTTTAACTGATGACTATTGCACTTTTATAAATGAACTAGGTAAACAATTAAAATAAAACAATTAGGTAAAGGTAATGGGTTAAATACTTGTAGACAAACGTCATAACTAAGTTATATTAAATTAAATAATAAATTGAACATATTAAATAATAGATATTTTATTTTACTACTTCGGTATTTTTCAATAAAATACTGTTTGGGTATTTTCCAATAAAAGGTATTGTAGGAAAACTTTCTTTTTAAAAAACAAAATGTGTCCTTTATAAAATGGTGAATCATTTCTGTCTAATTCAAAGCTTATTTAAAGGTTTGTATAAAACAAGGTAAATCAGGAAATAAGAGAGATATAAAGAAAGTTATAGAAATAAAGAGGTATTTCTTGGTAAGAAAGCTTAAAGAGAAATAATTTTATGTGAGAAAGAATCTCGTATGATAAATTTAGTCCTAGAATAAAATGACTGGTTGTTTAAGAAACAGATACATTCAGGACAAACCAGAAAGTGCACACATGTCATGAATGGCCTGTGTAAGTGACAATAAGACAATTTATTTTAAAAAAACACAACTTTTATATAATCAAGTTGTCTATAATTAAAGAAAAATTATAATGACCTTTCTAGAGATTGGGCTTGATGTAGAAAAAACATTTATATGCTAAAGAATTGACTAGAACAATAAAATTTTATTAAGGGATTGATTTATTCCTATTAAATTATGAGATTTTAATTTATTTTTTAACAACATTTTCTTAAAGGTCTAAAGGAAGTGTTTTCTTCCAACATAATATTCTGTGCACTGAAGATCTTTTCTTTTGCTTTTTGGTAACTTGCCTAACAGATTTTATGTTTCATCAAAGTAATTCCTATGCCATTATTATTAAGTTTTGGTTTGCTTAGAAAAAAGCTGAGATAAATTCTTTTAAGGTTATTATATCCATGCATCTTTTGGTATGTGCTTTTAAAGTCCTTGTGACACTGAGTTACAGGACTTTGACTCCTGGGTCTAAAAAGCAAACCAAGTCCTGGTAAATTTTAAACACTGACAGCAACTAAAGCCCCATCTTCAGGCCTGGTAGAAAATGCCAATCAAAATAAACTGCATTTCTGAAACACAGGAACAAAAATTAAAGCTCTTCAACTCCTGAATGCCCAGGAACTATCATGGAAAATGTGGGCATGTGAGATTGTAAGGGCCGATTTTGAGAGATAAAAGAAGTTCCGTTTCTCTATAAATTGATCATTAATGTCAAAGGCACCATGATGCAAGACCAGCATGTGGGCCCCTGTGTCAGACTACCAAGGTTTTCTTAAAGCATTAACCGATTCTTTAATAAAAGTTGTAAAAGGTTTATGGACGCTATATCTTATAATCAATATTAAAATTTTATAGATGGTTTATAAAATTTTGAAAAACAAATTAATTTGGCTTCATGCTGTTTTTGTTAGGGCTTATTGGTTGAAAAATTAAATCTCCTCTCAGAGAATGAAAGTTTTCTCCTTTATTGGAAATCCTTGAGTTATCACTTGCTTAAACAAATGACTTTTTTATAATGACATGTGATCCTATTTTGCGATATCAAGTGTTTTAAGCCTTTGATATTTGACAAATTCTTCAAAATTAAATTATAAATTATGTCTTTTCCTGAACTAATTAATCCTTTAAAATATTAGGTTCCTGAAGGTCCAAAATGACATATTTGCCTTATTTGGTATAAAAATTACACAGAAAGCATTGTCAAATATAAAATGGTATTTGGTTTTCTTTGGGCTGTATTTGTATAAATATGTTATTGGCATGTGATCCAAAGCAATGGGAAACTCTTATAATTCTAATATGACTTAGTGTACTTTGTCAGTAATAATTATAATTGTTATGTTAAGTTATTGTTTTCCAGAGAGGTAACAAATTTCCTTGTCAATTGTGTCTTTCTATGGCTGCCCTAAGACTTTTTGTCATCAACAGACAATTGTTGTCTTGTGCTGGCCCTCTTCAGGGCTGGTTTTATAATTAGCTGTAAAACTCTAATGGGTGCTTTTGAATGCAGATTTCTCATCACTTTGGAGACTGTGACATCAGGATAGAACAAAAATTTCCAGGACTCATGGAGAGCTGAAATGTTCATGAATATCAAACAGAACAGGAATTAACTGTATGGACTAAACTAATAAAAGACTGAAGTAATTTTTTTGACTTTTTGCTTAAAACATTGCTGATCCTTTGTTTTGTTTTTCAGTCAAAGAAAGTTTTCTTTTAAGCTATTGACAGTTTTTAACAATTAGGTATACTCCTATGAACAAAATTTGGAGCATATTTGTTTCTCTTTACCTGATTTCTTCAGGTTTGGAAACTATTTACGAGTATTCTTAACTTATAGTAATATAGTTATTTGCATAAGTGTAAAAACAAGTGCATGTGTTCATTTATAACAGGACACAATTGGAGAAATTGGTTATTTTACCAAGGCTTTGACTGGAATGGTGTGCTTTTCTTTAAGGAATCAAACTTTACTTATGGAGCCAATAAAACCCCTTGGGAAAACTGGCCTCATACCTTTGCCTACACAGTCTCTGTACAGGGTTCCTGACCTGTCATGTTCTGACAGGTCCAGAAGCCCCAAGTTATCTTGGAACCTCCAGAGGAGAAGAATTCAACCAACTCATAGGTATTTAATGATCCAAATCCATGGATGGGTTTGGCTTTAAAAGACTCTTATCTGAGATTCCATCTATGGAATGAATTTCCATCAAAGACAACTTTATAAGCCTATGTAAAAAATAATTATTTTTGTGACACTTTATATAAATAATCTGGCCATGTATAATAAAGCAAATTGGTACTCCCATGATTTGCTTTTGGTAAAAATGAAAAACTGGAGAAACAAACTTATGTTTCAAAAACTACAGTATACCTGTTGTTACATTCTAGTCTTGCCTAATATTTTTCAATATTTATTATATTCAACAGTTTGGACTAAATTCTTACTTTTTCTGGCTACAAGTCTCGAAAATAATGTTTTCAAATTTTGTCTTCTTTCTTTTCCTTTCCCTCCCCTTTTTTCCTAACTTGAAATCACTGAAAACTAAGCTGTGCTTTCTTGAAGGCTTGTGAACTAAATCTAGACAACTTAAAATTCAGAGGAAAATAACAGCAATCTATTTACATACATAAACCACTTTCATGTCTGTCTACTGATGAATGGGATCAGAGTAATGTGGCCTATATCAATTTTCCAGGATTACTCCTTTGTTCATTGTTGTTTTTCTCCCTTTCTCCCCATATTTTCTCTTAATAGGACATAAGATTTCTCAATCTGCTAAAAATGAGCTTTCCTAATGATTTGGAGCCTACCCATCTAGGAGTAAATCATCCTAGACATGAGAGAGCAGATGAAACCTGAGACCAGAGACTCGTTTTCTTCTATGTTTTCTCCAAAAGATTTTAAAAAGAAAAACGGGGAAATGTGAAAGGAAAATAAATGTTAGGGTCCCAAAATTACTAAGTTGAAGGGAAAAGTCAAGCTGGGAACTGCTTAGGGCAAACCTGCCTCCCATTCTATTCAAAGTAATTGCTCTGCTCATGGAGCTAAATGCATATCTGATTGCCTCCTTTGGAGAGGCTAATCAGAAACTCAAAAGAATGCAACCATTTATCTCTCACCTACCTATGACCTAGAAACCCCATCGATGCTTGAGTTGTGCTGCTTTTCTAGACAGAACCAATGTACATTTTACATATGTTGATTGAAGTCTCATGTCTCTCTAAAATGTATAAAACCAAATTGTGCCCCAACCATGCTGGGCACATGTCATCAGGACCACCTGAGGCTGTGTCACGGGTGCACGTCCTCCACCTTGGCAAAATAAATTTTCTAAATTTACTAACATCTGTCTCAGATTGGCGGGGGCGGGGGGGTCGGTTACATTTTGGTAACTATGGAGGGATTCTGAGTGGAAGTGACCATGACCTTTGGCAAATCTCCCATTGGTGCTTGGTACCAGTTTGAATTATCTTTATGGCTCAGATCAGTAGGACAATTGGCTGAGGCCTTGAAGCACCTCCTCCAGAGAACCTCTGATCTCCCCACATTTGGTTGAGATCTAAAGTTAATTTTGCTGTACAACTCCTTTTCTTTTTTGGAGTTTTGCTTGCTTCCAATACAAGGAAGGCAGTTTTTCCTGCTCCTGTGATGATGGAAGGCAGATAACTCCTTTATGGAGTTTGAGCTTGCTTCTAACAGGGAGGACGAATTTGAGTTTTTTCCTGCTTCTAGGACGGTAGTGAGCAGCCTAAGACCCATCCTGAGGTAAGCAACTGAATTGGTGTTTATCTTGGCTAAAAGTAGATTAACAACCAGCATCTAAGTGAACTGTAAAAGCATCACGTGGTCTAACCTCATAATAATTCTCCCTTTTTGGAGACCCAGGATTCAGTGTGGGCACTGCCCAGAGTTCAGAGATCCAGTTAAAAGATATGTAGTCCAAATCTAAATAAAATTGTTCTCCTCATACAATCCTATGATAGATTTCTATAATTTTATGTTTGATTTGGCATTCATCTTTAACTCCCTCTAGCACCACCAGACATTTTCTCTTTGTACCTTGAGATGTAACTTTTGCTATCTGATTTTTCATCTAAGAGGTGTTTCCTTCAATATGCAGATTTAGTACTATTTAGCTGACAACTGCCAGGGTAATGAAACAGCTTATCAAGAGTTTCCAAGCCTAAGATGGAGGTGGGGAGGAAAAGGATTCTTAGGAATCTGTTAATATAAGATATAGTTTTATCAGTATGTCTAATATGTCTTTTCGATTTATGCATTATTTACACAATGTTTCACTACTAAAAATATATAAAAGAGTGACTGGGTGCAGTGGCTCATGCCTGCAATCCCAGGACTTTGGGAGGCCGAGACAGGCAGATCACAAGGTCAGGAGATCAAGACCATCCTAGCTAATATGGTGAAACCCCATCTCTACTAAAAAATACAAAAAAAAAAAAAATTGGCTGGGCAGGGTGGCAGGTGTCTGTAGTCCCAGCTACTCGGGAGACTGAGGCAGGAGAATGGTGTGAACCTGGGAGGCGGCACTTGCAGTGAGCCAAGATCGCACCACTGCACTCCGGCCTGGGTGACAGAGCAAGAATCTGTCTCAAAAAAAAAAAAAAAAAAAATATATATATATATATATATGAGCTCTAATTAATTGGGTTAAAGAAAAATAAATGGGCTGAAATCAAACACTTTATCAGAAAAAAGGAAAAACTAGTCAAATGCTTTTTCAAGTTTATGTGACTTAAGTAAAATCTTAAAGCTAGCTTTAAAATTATTATAAAGTAAAACTAGAAATATCTTAAGAATTGTCAGCGTACATTTTTGTTTGCATTTATTGATCAAGTAATTTCATACTTATTCCTGCCAAATACTATAAGACATCAAAATTTGGTATAGGGGTTATAAAACTATAAACTTAGCCCAGAACAGAATGATTTTTGCTTATGTAATTTTTAATAAGTAAGACACTGATATTGGTTTAATACAAATAGCTACATCTGCAAACTTTCTAAATTAAAACTGAATTGTTTGTCTGGCCTTCCAAGAAACGTGTTAGGCAGGAACCTAGACCCAACATGGTGGTGCCACTCGGCGTAGCAGGCCCTTTGTTCGAGCAGGCCCTTTGTTCGAGACTTCCCTTCCTCTTTAAACACACTCTCAGACTTACATACATCAGAGGTTCCGGCTGGGCAACCACACTCCCCCATGACCTGCAGCTCACCTGCATTCCACAAGTTCGTAAACAGCAGTTTCGGTTAACAGTTTCCAAAGACCCCTTCCTCGTGACCCTTACTCAACTCCTTCCCTAGTAGTTTCAAGACCCCCCAGGCCCTGTTTGCACAACCAGCTTCCCTACCTCTCAGGCTATAAGAAGCCCCTACCCCCCTCCCTCAGCGCAACTTCCTCAGCCCGCACCTTTGGACCGAGGAACCTCGCCCGCGAGTCCTAATAAAGGCTATTCTCACTGCCATTTGCCTTGTGTCTTTGTTCCCGGTTTGGCTCCAGCCTCAGTTTACCCTTACAACTAGCAGAATGAGACATGAGAGCCAAATCCCAAGCATGCCAGTTTTAGCTGGCATGATAAGGGAGTTGGTTTGTGCTTTCACCTTTACAAAGAAAATAACTTTGAAATGACCAGTCTGCTTTTTGTTCTGTGTTTCTGCCTCCTTCAACCTTTTCTGCTTGTGAAAATGAACAACCTCCTCTCCTCAGCTTGTTGAAATGCTCATTCTATTTTATGGAATAAAGTGCTGCCCAAATTTAGAATCACAAAAGAAGCCAATTAATATTTTAAAACTAAACTTGTGTGAACCCCCAAAATTTGAGACAAGTCTCTGTTAATACAGAAAGTTTATTTTGCCAAGGTTGAGAATGCGTGCTCATGACACAGCCTCAGGAGGTGCTGATGACATGTGCCCAAGGTGGTCAGAGCACAGTCTGGTTTTATAGATTTTTAGGGAGACATGAGACATCAGTCAACATATGTAAGATGTATGCTGGGTTGGTCTGGAAAGGCAGGACAACTCACCGAGGGGAGGGGGCTTCCTGATTACAGATAGATGAAAGAGGAATGTTTGCATTCTTTTGAGTTACTGATTAGCCTCTCCAAAGGAGGCAATCAGATATGCATTTATCTCAGTGAGCAGAGGAGTGACTTTGAATAGAATGGGAGGCAGGTTTGCCCTAAGCAGTTCCCAGCGTGACTTTTCTCATTAGCTTAGTGATTTGGGGGCCTCAACATTTATTTTCCATTCACATTTCCCATTTTTTCTTTTCAAAAATCTTTTGGAGAAAACATTATAGAAGAAAATGAGCCTCTGGTCTCAGGTTTCATCTGATCTCTCATGGCTAGGATGGTTTATTCCTAGATGTATACATTCTAATTCATTAGGAAAGCTCATTTTCAGCAGGTTGGGAAGTATTATGTCTTATAAAGAGAAAATAGGGAGAAAAGGGAGAAAAACAACAATAAACAAATGAACAATCCTGGAAAATTGATGTAGGCCACATTACTCTGAAGTCCATATATCAGTAGGCAGGTGTGAAAGTGGCTTATGTATGTAAATATGTTGCTGTTATTTCCCTCTGAAATTTAAGTTGTTTAGATTTAGTTCACAGGGCTTCAAGAAAGCATAGCTTAGTTTTCAGTGACTCCAAATTAGGAAAAATGGGGGAAAAAAGAAGGAAAAAAATTGAAAACACTATTTGAAAACTTATAGCCAAGAAAAATTAGAATTTGGTCCAAACAGTAGAAAATAATAAAATTGAAAAACATTAGGCAAGACTAGAATCTCTAGCAACAGATGTACTATAGTTGTTGAAACATAATATTTCACTGTCCAGTTTCTCATTTGCTTTATTATACTTGGCCAGATTATTTGTATACAGTACAGCAAGAATAATTCTTTTTACATAGGCTTTTAAATTGTCTTTGATGGAACTTTGTTCCATAGAAGGAATCTCAAATGAGACTTTTTAAAAGCCAAGCCCAGTCATAAATTTGTATAATTAAATACCTATGAGTTGAATGAATTTCTCTCCTTTTGAGGTTCCAAGATAAACTTGGGGCTCCTGGACCTGTCAGAACATGACATTCTTCACTTGCCACAGGTCAGGATCTCTGTACAGGGACGGTGTAGGCAAAGGTATGAGGCCAGTTTTTCCAAGGGGTTTTATTGGCTCCAAAAGTCAAGTTTGATTTGTTAAAAGAAAGTACACCATTCCGGTCAAAGCCTTGATAAAATAATCAGTTTCTCCAACTGTTTCCTGTTACAAATGAAAATAGATTCTTATTGCATGTATGCAAATAACTGTGTTGTCATAAGTTAAGAACACTCACAAATAGTTTCTAAATTCCAGAGAAATCATATAGAAACAAATGTGCCCAAAATTTTGTTCCTAGTATTCCTTTACTCAATTATTAAAAGCTGGAAATAACTTAAAAGTTTTCTTAATGTTTGAAAATAAACAAAGGATCAACAACATTTTAAGCAAAAAGTTAAAAATAGTATTTTAGACTTCTATTAGTTTAGTACATGCAGTTAATCCCTGTTCTGTTGATATTCATGAACATTTCTGCTCTCTATGATTCCCAAAAGTATTTTCTCTATTCTGATGTCACAATCTCCAAAGTTATCAGAAATCCGCATTCAAGAGCACCTGTTAGAGTTTTATAGCCTATTATAAAACCACCTTCTAAGGAGAACCAAAAGAAGACAACAATTATCGGTAGATGACAAAAAGTTTTAGGACAGCAGTGGTCAAAGACGCAATTGACAAAGAAATTTGTTACCTCTGTGGCACACAATAATTTAACATAACAATTATAATTATTAATAATAACATACACTAAGTCATATCAAAATTTTAGGATTTTCCCATAATTTTGGAACACATACCAATAACATATTTATACAAATGCAGCCCAAAGAAAACCAAATACCACTTTATATTTGGCAATGCTTTCTGTATAGTTTTTATACCGAATAAGCCAAGTATGTTAGCTTTGGACTTTAGGGAGCCGATTAATATCTTAAAGGGTTAATTAGGTGAGCAAAAGACATATTTTATGATTTGATTTTTGAAAATTTGCAAAATATCAAAGGTTATGATAGGTCCTTGTAAAACAAGTCATTCATTTAACCAAGATGTAACTCAAGGATTTCCCCAAAAAAGGAGATAACCTTCATTCTTTGAGAAAGGAGACCTAATGACGAGCCCTAATAAAAACAGCATGAAGCCAAATTAATTTGTTTTCCAAAATTTTGTAAACAATATATAAAATTTTCATCCTTACCACAAGATATAACTTCCATAATCCTTTATAACCTTCATTAAGGAAGGTTATATAATGCTTCAAGAAAACCTTGTTGATCTGATACAGGGCCCACATGCTGGTCTTGCATCAGTGTGCCTTTGACATTAATGATCAGTTTATAGAGAAACTGAACTCATTTTATCCTCAAAATCGGCCCTTAAAATCTCACATGCTCACCTCTTTTGTGATAGTTCCTGGACCTTGAGGAGCTGAAGAGCTTTAATTTTCGGCCCTGTGTTTCAGGAATGCAGTTTATTTTGATTGGCATCTTCTACCAGGCCTGAAGATGGGGCTTTAATTGCTGGTAGTGTTTAAAATTTACCAGGACTTGGTGTGCTTTTTAGCCAAGGAGTCAAAGCCCTGTAACTCAATGTCACAAGGACTTTAAAAACATATACAGGGCCAGGTGCAGTGGTTCACGCCTGTAATCCCAGCACTTTGGGAGGCCGAGGCAGGCAAGTACCTGAGATCAGGAGTTCAAGACCAGCCTGGCCAAAATGGTGAAACCCTGTTTATACTAAAAGTACAAAAAATCAGCTAGGCATGGTGGTGGGCACCTGTAATCCCAGCTACTCAGGAGGCGGAGGCAGGAGAATTGCTTGAACCTGGGAGGCAGAGGTTGCAGTGAGCTGAGATCACACCATTGCGCCCCAGGCTGGGCAACAGAAATGAAACTCTGTCTCAAAAAAAAAAAAAAAAAAAAAAAGGCACATACAGAAAGATACATGGATATAATAAACTTAGTTTAAAAACATTTTAACCTCAGTTTTTCCCTAGGCAAACCAAAACCTAATAATAATGTGACAACTTGATCATATACAAGTTTCTTGGCTTTTTAAAAACAATAAGTCCTTTTATTATGATTTATACAGACTATTAACGACATGCTTGGACTTTCTGGTTTGTTCTGAACATCCCTCTTTCTTGAACAACCAATCAGTTTTCTCTAGGACTAAATTTACCATACAAAATTCTTTCTCATATAAAATTATTTTTCCTTAAGCTTTCTTACCAAGACAAATCCTCTTTATTTTTATAAATTTTTATAAATTTTTTTAAATTTCCTGATTTCCTGATTCCTTTTACCTTGTTTTATTCATGACATTTAAATAAGCTTTGAGTGAGAGACAAACTGTTTACCTTGTTTGAAAGGAAATTCATCATTGCAGTTTGTGAAAACTGTTTTAAAACCTCTGGGAGAAAATTACTTTCATGTCATAGAACACCACCTCCACCACCTCCACCATCATTTTGACCTTCATCCTCTCCAAAGGACCAAAACTAACTCTTCATCCATCCCTAAAGCAGCCCACAAATACTGTAATCTCTTTTGTGGTACAGTGGAAATTGAGAAGTGGAGAAAAGTCACTGGCATTCAGGCTGTGCCTCACATTGTTAAATTATCAAGGCATAAGCCCTTCCTTATGTCTTAAGAGAAAGTTGTAGAGATGAAAGAAAGGGATGAAGAAGAAAGAAAGAAGGAAGTGTCCCTGAGATCCAGCCCTTTCTTACCAAAAGAAGTAAAACCCACACATCTTACCAAAGCCTTATCATTCAGGCTACCTAGGCTAATCTCCTGCACTCCCTCCACTGCAGCAGCCACACTGGCCTTCTTTCTTCAACCAAACTTGTTTTTACTTAAAGAACTTCCCTTTGCACTTTCTGTTCCCTCTGCCTGGAGGGAGATAAGAACACCAAAATGCTAATAATTATGAGGTAGAGTGGTAAGCTTATGTGTAATATTTTTCTCACATGCCTACAAATGTTATAATATTTTAATCTCATTTTTATCATAGAAAAATAAAATTATGGCCATGCATGGTGGCTCACGCCTGTTATCTCAGCACTTTGAGAAGCAGAGGTGGGAAGATTGTTTGAACCTAGGAATTCAAGGCCAGCCTGGGGAACATAGTGAGACTCTGTCTCTACAAAAATAATAATTATAAAAATTACCTGGCCCTAGTAGCATGTGCATGTAGTTCTAGCTCCTTGGAGGCTGACAGGGTAGGATTGCTTAAGCCCAGGAGATGGAGGCTGTAGTGAGCTATGACTGAGCCAGCACACTCCAGCCTGAGTGACAGAGCAAGACCGTGTCTCAAATACTAACAAACAACAGAAAAAAAAGAAAAATAACATTTTAATAGGCAATTCTTCCTCAATGATGATTTTTACAATAAAACAATAGAAAATTGTTCCTTAATGATTGAATTATTTAAAACAAAATGACAATACGACAACTTGGTAACATTAAAGATAGTAAACACTCAAGCTTTTTAAACGAGGAGAAAATTACTCTACAGATAATCAGATATGTTAAAGAGAGTCTGAATGTTATTTTGGCAATCAGGCCTATTCTCTAAGTGATAAGAAGTTCCTGGATACCCCAATTCAACATAAGCAGAGATATCTGTGGGGATTTGCAAGTGCCTCTGAGACCTGAAGACATGCTCCTTCTGCTTATTCCCTTAGAACTATGGTGTTGGAAGATAAGATGAGCTTCCTAATTTCCACTCATGCTCAATGTGAAAGTGCAAACTAAGATTAGTCCAACATAAAACTTCTGCCAACAATATAATTTTCAACCCATTTCTTCTTCTTATTATTTTAATGTGTGGGCTACTTCAATAGCAAGTCTAAACTCCTTATCATGGGCAATATGTTTAGTGCTCACTACATTCCATACGTTAGGCAAAGTTTAGTTTTGGTGCCCTTAGTACCTGTTTCTGCAACCTTGGTAATCCCTTTCTCTAACCTCATACTTTTTCTATCTAACCCTATCAAAACTCCTGTCATGGAAAATAATTTGATACTGATCATAGCTGCATTTTGTTGAGCAGTTGTTACATACCAGGTGTAATTCTAGAGACAATTGTGAGATGGCTAATATTATTAATCCTATTTTATAGATGAGACAAATGGAATAAGGAGAAGTTAAATAACTTGATGAAATTTATACTTTTGTCAATTTATTTACATATACAAATAATTTTCCATATTACATATATATTACATAATTACATATAAATTTATTTATATATTTTATATATTTATTTATATATTTATATATAAATATATATATCATTTGTGCATCCTCTATTTCATCTAGCAACTTTATCTGCAATGATTAATGAAAAACATCTTTTTTTCTTAACATCTATCCAACTGATTCTCCTTTTGCATACAACCTGGCTTTATTCCTCATAGGTAAATCATGTAATCACAAGGAAATATACAATTGATATTCATGACCATGAATTTTTAATAGAACTAGTCTACCTAGTTGTGTAACTTTCTCCAGCAATGTTTTTTGCCCAGGTGCAAGCAGGAAGAAGACGGAAGTTTGGTTGAAGTGGAAAAGAAAAGATGAGCAAAGATTTATGTACACTTTATCAATTTTATGTATTCACCATTTATCAATACTCACTGAGTAAATAGTAATACATAGTTGTTACTGCCTTCTATCTGTTGGCATTTTTCTAGGGACTGCTAGGAAAGAAAAACTCTTCAATGCCAGGATCCTCTTTCAGGTTATTTTTGGATAATTTAATTTTGCCTCATTTGGGGTTTCTAAAATGTTTATGTGTTCACTACGGACAAAAACATATTAATATTTTTGGATCTTTAAAGAAAGTCTTTAAGAAAGATGAATGTTTTAATATTCATCCCCAGAAAAGTGCACAAACTGCACTTTTAGTATATTTTGTAGGATATTATAAAAGTTATACCATAGACTAGAATGAATGAAGTGAAGACAGATTAGGAGCAGCAGAAAGAGAAAGTGGAGTATTTTATGAATTAGAAGTCTCGAAGATGTTGAAAGTTGCAGAAGGATATTTAAGCAGGCAAGGTAGAAGGATAAGTGGCATTACTAAGGGAGGAAGTTGGTGATTTTGGAGTTTGGAAAGCTAAGGGTGATTCACAAAGTGGCTGTCAGAGTCAGTGAGTGAAATAAAATACAAAGCATCATTGTACATGAGGGGAGCAAGTAATATAGAACTGGGATATTATATAGATCATCCATGTAAGTTTTGGAGTTATCCCAGAGTTAGGATGCAAAGGAAACTATACACAGGTGTCAAAATCCTCAGAGAATGAGTGGAATGCCTAGACTCTAAATGATTAATAGATGACAGCATAAAGTAGCAAGAATGTGTGGTGGAGTCACATGGCATACATTTCAAAGACAGGTGGATTTTTAAGGTGGTAGAGGAACTTTGAAGAGATTGCAATCATTTCATGTTCATTTGGAACCGTTAGCCACACATTTTGAGGCCTTACAGCAATTACCGTCAACTCCTTTCCCATCTGGTTTTAACACTTCCTAAACCTTGAGTTGCATACTCTAGCTTCTGCCTCACAAGTTTATGTGTGACACCTCCTGCTTTCCATCTCTGTGAAATGCAAGTTTATAGTAATTCCAAATGATGTTCATTACTTAGGGTTTATGTCCAACCCAGGATCTCTAGAACAGCAGTGTTTAATAAAACTCTCTGCAATGACAGAAATGTGCTCTGTTTTACTAGTACAGTAGCCAAATTACTCTCGGTGCTGTTTCCAGAAGCAGAAGCTCAAATATATAATTATCCCTCATCTTCTTATTGCAACCCTTTCTTCACCAGCCCTTGTCCTATCTCCTTTGGTCCTGAACTCTTCTTTGGGATTCAGAAAATGATATGCATAAATGTCTGTCAGTGGGTCTAAACCTGAAACACATGGCTCTTTGAAGTGTCATGGATGGACTTCGGAAGCCCATGAACCTCCTGATGTTGTATGCAAAGGTTGTGTATGTGTGATTGTGCACTTTTCTGGGGATGAATATTAAAACATTCATCTTTCTTAAAGACTTTCTTTAAAGATCCAAAAATATTAATATGTTTTTGTCATAGTGAACACAAACATTTTAGAAACCCCAAATGAGGCAAAATTAAATTATCCAAAAATAACCTGAAAGAGGATCCTGGCATTGAAGAGTTTTTCTTTCCTAGCAGTCCCTAGAAAAACGCCAACAGATAGAAGGCAGTAACAACTATGTATTACTATTTACTCAGTGAGTATTGATAAATGGTGAATACATAAAATTGATAAAGTGTACATAAAATCGATAACAATAAGGACAGTGTACCTTGATGAGCTCAAAACTTCTTAGGGGGAGGATTCCATTAGGACTTCCCAATATGATCTAAGAATAAATGTAGGAGTTGTAGGTCAGGGATCTTGGTTATGAGACCAGATATGCTTTATTAAATCCTAGTAACTGGGTTATTGCCATTTTCCCTTGACCATTTCCCAAAATAAAAGATCTCAAAACAAATGTAAAAAGACATAGTTTACCTATTTTGGAGACAGTATATGTATTTCATTTCATAGTTAAGTTAGACATAAAATGGATAGTAACAGGTCTAAAACAGAAACCCAAGGAAATAAATCCTTGGGGGCAAAAAAAAGAAGTAGGCAGAGTATTGACCTAGGGTTGTCTTCAGACTTACCTGAGTGAGAGCTTCATATCAGATATGTAGTAAAGTAATAGAGTTTAGAAATCCAAAGTTTGAAGACACATCATGAATAAAAATGTTAGTAAGTGTGGTGAAGTATATGGAAAACCCTCAAGCTGTCTTATTCTCAGCATCTTATCTTGGCTTGCTTCCTTAGAAACACAAACGTCTGAAGTACCTTGTGGTACATCTAATTATGGGAGACGTTCTAAGAATTGAATCCATCCCAAATTCCTATATTCATGCCCCCTGAGGTGCTGACTCAGTTTTGTTTTATAAATGAACAAATAGATCGTGGCTCATATAATAAAGTGTTTCCTTTTATTTCATGGTAATGGATTGTGACATTATAACCATGCCTTAATAGTTTTACATTAAATCTTACAAGCCCTTTAAAATTATTACCAATATTTCTTTAGTTAATTAAAACCAGTGAGTTTATTTGCTGGGTAATGTGATTTTTATAATTATTTAAGAATAGACAAGGTGAAAAATGTCTGAACTCGAGACATGGAGATTTTGTGGAACACAGAGAAGGTAAGTCTCTAAAGTGAACCTCTTCAGTTTCTTTGAAAGCTTCTGAAGTGAATGCAGGAAGGTACAAACTGGAAGTTAATTTTTGTATTACATCTTAAGTAATCAACATACACACATACATAAACATTTTGACTCTAAAATTTATTATCATTTATAGATTCTTGATAGCCATACTATGTGTCTTACCTTAAACACAGCTAAACCCATCTATTAATGTTTCAACAGAGAGCAAATATCCAAAATGAAGCAATTAAAAGCATTAGACTACTGTTGGAAGAATTACTCAGCTCTGTGTTTGTTACTATTATGAGTGAGAAATTGAGCAATAACTCTTTTTTAACCTATAAAGCTGGAATATGAATATCAACCTCACAGAATTATGATTTTTTTTTTTTTTTTTTCTGAGACAGAGTCTCACTCTGTCGCCCAGGCTGGAGTGCAGTGGCATGATCTCAGCTCCTGCAACCTCTGCCTCTCAGTTTCAAGTGATTCTCCTGCCTCAGACTCCTGAGTAGCTGGATTACAGGTGCCCACCACCTTGCCTAGCTAATTTTTTGTACTTTTAGTAGAGACGGAGTTTCACCATGTTGGCCAGGCTGGTCTCGAACTCCTGACCTCAGGTCATCTGCCTGCCTTGGCCTCCCAAAGTGCTGGGATTACAGACGTGAGCCACCATGCCTGGCCTTGATATAGTTTATATAAAAATGCCCTGCTTAAGGATATTTTTGAAAATACAGCAGAACCTGCAAATTTAGCTTTATAACATATAAGCTTATCTATTTTGGTGGTTTCCAAATCTGGTTGATCTTTAGAATCCCTTGGGAAGTTAAAATTAATAAATGGAGAAGCCTTGGGCTTTACTGTATATTTATTTAATCAGAATCCCCTGGCAAGGAATCCAAAAATCAGCATTTTTATTAAGCTACCAAGGTGCTTCAGATCTAATTCCCTAATAAAACAACAGCTACTGTTTATCAGATACTTAATACGTTCTAGACACTTTGTCAGGTAGATATTTTTCCTATATCTTGTGTCTCATTTAGATCTCACAAGAGCTCTGGAAGTAGGTATTATTGTCTCCATTTTACAAATAAAGAAATAAATATTGTGTCCAAGATCCCCACAAGTTACATAATGAGTAAATCGTGGAATCCTTGTTAAAAACTCAAGACTGCTAGACTCCAGTGGTTTTCCAAGTTTTATATGTTTCATGACATGCATTAGGACTAGAATTTTTAGCAGTTGTACTTGAAAGGATGAAAAAACTCAATAAACTTAAAATAAGGCATTGCTATAGTATTCCAATGCCCTTCTAAGCAGATCAGTCTCTCTCGGTTGTCTGTCCACTAGCAGTACTATTGGAGCAGTAAGTGCTGCCTGACTGATCCCTCATGCTCTCATGAAGCAGGGTCACCTCATGTTCCACTAGACATGTTATCATCTTCCTTTGGTACTGGTTACCTATTGCATTGTGCCTTTCATATCTCAAGTATGTTAAAATTCTCATCAACTATCTGATATTTACTCCCTTAACAGTATAGGTATTTAGTTTGACAGAAATTAAATTTGCATGTTGACCGAAATTTGACAGCCCAATAAAGGGTTCACAGTGCATATTCCTTCCACTGCAACATTCCTCCTATTTGTTTAAGACTGCTGACTTTCCTTGGGTGGTGGGGCGTGGGGGGAGGGGGTGGTTAACTTTTTCCTTCTCCTAAACTTAAACTCTTACGTAAGGTCTAACATAGCTTGTTTCATCCCCATTTAACATATGGTTTTAGATCTCATTTGAGCTTCGATTTTTAATTTTTTTTCCATTCAAGACATACTTTTAAAAAGAATTTCTGCCAAAGTTGAAATGTTTCGCTCATGTGAGTGATACAGTGGTCTGCCATTGAAAGCAGAGCAACTTCCCCAGAGTGGTGTTGAGGTACTGGGGATCCCCTCCACAAGGAAAGCCATGGTTTCTGAGATGTATACCAGGCCAGAGAGTGAGTGCTTTTCTTGTCATCCCTTTGCCCAGAATCATGACTGTAAAGTGTTGCTTTGACAGTGGTATTAACCTCTTTTTTCCCCAGTCTTCTCTTCTCCTATCTTTAACACATAAAGTATACTTTCTGCTTTGTAATTTTTTTTGTTCTTATTTTTAAGACACTTCCAGAAGTTTCGTAACTTTCTCAAAAATCTGACTTCAAGGAAACTTTTGGAAGTATCTTTTAAAAACAGCAAAAATTACTATGAGGCAGAAAATGTGTTTTATGTATATAGTCAAAGATATTACTATAGCATAGATTATTAAGGTAGCCAAATATTTTGATTTAATTTACTTGGGGGAAAGTGGGTATTACTAATTGTCATTAACTAGGTGCCAAACACTGTAATAAACATGTTGCGAACATAATTTCATTTAATCCTCATGACCCAATTACGAAAAGCGTTATTTCCATTTCATAGGCAAGGAAACAGGCTCAAGGGAGATCAATCATCCAGAAATTGATAGAGCTGGAAACCCTTCCCTATCTAACTTCAAAATCTCTCCTCATAACATTGCATTTAACAGCCTCTTTTGTGACTGCTGTGATGGATTTAAATAAATAGCTGCAAATTTTTTGATATTCTTTCTATTTTAAGGTGGGGCCTATGCCTTATCTCCTTGAATCTGTGTGGGCTTATAACTCACTTATAACCAATAGAATGACATGAAAGTAAATGCATGATTTCTGAAGCTAAGTCATAAAAAGTGATGCAGCTTTTGTCTTATTCACTGGTTCACTTATTTTGGAGGCCTAATCTTCCATATAAGAAATCCAACTATTCTGAAACCAGCATGGTATGAAGAGGCCTAGGTTTTTGGAGAGATCTCAACTGACAGCAGCCTCAGCCACCAAGCATGGGAGTGAAGATCTCTCCAGATTTGCAGCTCCCAAATGCCAGGTTTTCCCAGCCACTGCTCTAGACATTGTAGAACAGAGACATGCCATCCTTACTATGTACTATTGGGAATCTGGACATACAGAATCTGTGAAAATTTAAACAAATTGTTGTTTGAAGTTTCTGAGCTAAGGTAGTTTGTTACATGGGAATAGTAATTTAAACAACTGGCCACTAACTACCCAGATATGTCTTTCCACACTCCCCTCCCATAAAAGTCAATGTTTTCACTTTAAATTCTCTGTTGTTCTTTGTCTGGAATACCTGATTCCCAACTAAGTTCAACTTCTCTTTCCAAATATAGCTCAGATGTCACTTACTTAAGAAAAGCTTCATTGTCAAATACAGCCTTTCAAGCCTCAGTGATACAATGATCATAGGGGATATTTCCCCTTCTACCTTCTCCAATCAACAGAAAAATATTCTAGGATGGGGTGGTTTGTCTCTTATTTTCTTATAATTGGGGTCTAGAATAGTGTCAGCACATGGCACACATTTAATAAAAATTTCTCAGTGAATGAACAAATACTTGAATGAACTAATTAATGAGAGTATAAGTGAATGAATAGACATGGTAGTATATAATATGCAGAAAAAATATGCCAAACATAATCTCTATATGAAGCAAATTAGGGAAGAAAACTTTTATAAAGAATTTATATAGACATGAATATTTAGATAAATACTGTTTAGAAAGCATGCATAAAACAATCTAATGTTTGGTGTTTATAGTTTTAAAATAGTTTATAACAAATGCTCTATGGTTAATGCATAATTCAGAGATGTAATGAAATGTGAGCCTTATATATACATAACTTTGATTAACAGAGATTTTTTTAATTGCCATTTTTAATTTGCATGTTGCAAGAAACAATTTTATATTTGCAAACAAAGAGATTGGGTTGAATTTCATAATATTGCTTATACAGATTTTACTGATGGAGTAGATCATATAAAAAGAATCAACTGGAAATTATTAAAGTAAAAAATAAAATATTTGGATTTATGCTTCCACTAATGAAGGATTAACTACAATGGTAATAGTGTTTTCACCACAAATAACTAGAAAACTTGATAAAATATGTGAAACAATTATTTTTCAGATATTAAGCTACAGCTCAGTGAGAAAAGAGAAATGGAAGAGGTATAGTTGTTGTCATGTACTATGTAAAGGCAGTTTCCAGGCTACAATGATGGAAAGGAGAACCAGAGACAAGGCAGTGGTCTTGCTGAGGTGAGAAAACAGAGATCAGAGTTCAAGGAGGCTGAGACAACCAGAATTTGTGGACAGAAAGTTAAAAAGGAAAGAGCTGAACAGAGAGAGGACTCTAAAGATCTGCTGAAGTGTGTCCTTGAATCTTCATCTGAATATTAATCTGTATATGCATGGGATAAAACTCCATGAGGCTGAGGGAGAAAAAAAACCACACACACACGAAGGCAATAAGTTCATAATTCCTGGAGGTCACAATTCAAGGTGGTCCTCAATCCCAATAGCTACAATAGAGGCACCTTGCAATATGTAAGGAATTGGATAGAGTCCCTATATGGGTATTGCCTTAGTAGTGGGGTTAATTTAGCCCTAGGCTAAAGCCTACTACAGATCAGTGCCAATCGCGGTGGCTCAAGCCTGTAATCCCAGCACTTTGGGAGGCCGAGACGGGCGGATCACGAGGTCAGGAGATGGAGACCATCCTGGCTAACACGGTGAAACCCCGTCTCTACTAAAAAAAAAAAATACAAAAAACTAGCCGGGTGAGGTGGCGGGCGCCTGTAGTCCCAGCTACTCGGGAGGCTGAGGCAGGAGAATGGCATCAACCCGGGAGGCGGAGCTTGCAGTGAGCTGAGAGATCCGGCCACTGCACTCCAGACCGGGCGACAGAGCGAGACTCCGTCTCAAAAATAAATAAATAAATAAATAAATAAATAAATAAAAGAATTATACAAATTCAAAGTTAGTTTAAAAATAGTTAACAAAAAATAAAATGATAGTAATTTTTCAAATTTAATGAAAGCAACAATCCCATAGCTCAATAAACCCCAAGAAGAAGAAAGCTGAGAGAAATGACATCTAGGTAAATTATGATCAAATTGCTGAAGACCAGCAATAAAAAATTCTTAAAAGTAGTCAGAGAAAAATAACACATTGCATTAAAGAACAAAAACAAAGTTGACAGCAGACTGTCCATCAGAAACTATGTAAGTCAGAGAACAATGGAAACATTGCCAGCGGGGACACAGAAAAAAAAAACCAAACTGGAATTTTGTATCTAGTTAAAATAACTTTCAAAAATGAAGATTAAATGAATACTTTATCAGACAAACATAAGCTGAGAGATATTTTCACCAGCAGATCTTTACTATAAATCAAATTTAAAGAAAGTTCTCTGGGAAGATGGGAAATTCTACCAAATGAAAAATTAGATACACAAAAGAAAGAACACCAGAAATGATAAATTTAGAGATTAATATAAAAGATATTTTTGTAATTTAAAAATATCTTTAAAAGACAATTGATGGTTGAAAGCAAAACTAATAGCAATGTACTGTAAAATATATTGGAATAAATATATATCAGAGTGAAATGTATAACAAGAACAGCACAAAGGACAGAAGGAGAAAACATGTATTGTGAGTTATATTTATATATCATACATTATTTGAGAGTGGAAAATATTAAAAATATGTTTTATAAACCCTGGAACATCTGCTAAAACAAAACAAAAAAGGTTGAACAAGATGCCAATATGTAAATATTTCTTACATGTTGTCAAAAACAATTTTATATTAGCAAAATGTTTTGGATTATATTTAGTAATAGTGCTTATTAAAAAGAAGCTTAAGGGAAAGGAAAAAATCATATCCAAGAATCAAGGATTCACTTTTAGATTTGACTTCTGGTTAGGAAGCAAAGTCAATGACAAAGTTAGGGGCAAAAGACTTTGGAGATTCCACCCATTTCTGAATCCCCACTCTCAGACTAGGCTTTCTCAGAAAGTGCATCATTTTTATATATGGCATATATGTCGTGTGTGTGTGTGTGTGTGCATGTGTGCATGTGTATTTGTGTAAACTTTTGTATTGAGCAGGGCCTCTCTTTTGTTCATTGTTCCCTATACAGTGCCTGGTATAGTAGGTATGCAATAGTATTTTATAATTTAATAACTGGAAGTATCAGAACTCTCTGGAGAAGCAGGCAGATTGAGCACCATGAGTTACTCTTTGCATCCAGGTGAAGAAGAATAGATGATACCATCATATGTGGCCTGGTATTTAAAATCCTCAAGTCCCTCTCTGATAAAGGTCCAAAGCTCAGCCTACCTGTGACTCTAAGCTCTAAGTGAGAGGATTTACTTAATAGCTACCAACTTTGACTGTAGATGTGCCTGACCTTGGTTTAGCAAAACAAATTCTGATCTTTCAAGCACCTAACTTATTTTTGTGGAGCCCAACTAAACCCCAGCTTGACAACCAAACCATCATTTATGCACTCTTTTTTTAATTGACAGTTTAATTTGGCCTCTTAAACTGAGCCTAGATCCAAATTAGCCTTATCATAACTATTCAGCACAAGGAGCCTCTGCTTTATGTATATTATGCTGCAGGCCCTGTGTCAAGCCTAAGAGATAGGATATATGGCTCTTACCATCAAGAAACACAAGGTTTACATCAAAGGGAAATATATAAACAGGTAATTTTTAAATATTGTAAAATGTATTGTAATGGCTGAAAGTAACAACAACGTGTAATGGTGGCAAAAGCATTGAAATATACAAGCTTATTACAAACACTTAGCATACAAAAAAGTACTTATGAAAGTTTGGTATCTGCCATTCTGTGTTTCTTGGATGATATAACAACCCAGTGTTTGCATTCAGGAAAATGGTCCTGGGTACATATCTCAGCAAAATATGAGGAGTAGTAACATATCATTCCTTTAAATTCTTAGTTCTTTCCCATGTCTGTTGATTTTATCTAAGGTTGAAAAGGGAAGCTGCAAGTCCCAGGCTTTCTTTTCATCATATGCTTCTTGCTTGCCAGCATTTAAAGGAGCAATTCTATCAGGTGATTTGACTAACCACTGAATTAGGGAGCAGCAGTCATGTTATGTGAAGGCCTACCAGTTCTGTAGAGACTATAAAATTAATCTAAACAATAAGGTTAAGAATGGGTTGATAACACAAGAAAAGGAAATATAACTACATGGGATGATATGTTACTTTGTTTAACTGTAGTAATTACTTCACTGTAATACTCAAGATAAGTAGCTCAAGATAAGTATATCAAAACATCATATCATACACCTTAAATATATACTGTTACAAAAAAAGAATGGGTTGAAAACCCACAGTTTATTGTGTTGTTTGTTATTAGAATGACAACCTCTGAGTTCACTCTAAGCTACATTTTGGGGTCAGATTCCAGATCACAGATGACTGTTTAGGAGTTACAACAGAGGAAGGTATGAGATGAGATAATTTTATGTAGCTGAAGCCACAATGGACTCATTTTGTGACTCAGTACAGGATTTCTCAACCTTAGCAATATTGGCAGTTAAAGCCAGCTGATTCTTTGTTGGTGGAGAAGAGGGCTATTCTGTGCATTGCAGGATATCTGGCAACACGCCTGGCCTCTGCCTTCTTGATGCCAGTAGCATTTGTGAGAACCAAAAATGTCTTCAGACATTTCCAAATGTTCTCTGAGAGGTACAATTTCCCTTCTTTTATAACTGCAAACCTAATATAACATACACATTTTAGTTAAAAGTAAGACAATCTCTTCTTAAGTGACAGGTAGTTGATATCACTGCTTTTGCTTTTGCAATACTTGTGTCTGGAAAACCCTTGGAGGAGATGATATATGTCAAATACTAAGTTTTTTTTCAGAAAGTCACATGGATACAGTAGTGAAGGGAATGATTAGCTCTGCCTGGGAGTGATCCGTGAAGAACTTCACAAGAAATGATGTTACCCTTATGAAGTGATTAATACTTTATCATGGGAGTGGAGTAGTTAGAGATGGAGTGGGTTCCTGATAAAATAATGCATTTGGCTCCCTCCCCTTCTCTCTCTCACCTCTTGCCTTTCTGCCTTTCACTATGGGGTGACACAGCAAGAAGGCCCTTGCCAGACGTGGGCACCTCAATCTTGGAATTTCCAGCCTCCAGGGCTGTGAAAAATGAATTTCTGTCCTTTATAAATTACCTAGTCTTGGGTATTCTGTTATAGCAGCACAAAACAAACTAAGACAGATGATTGCCAGGTGGACAAAGGTAAGAGAAGGAATAGCAATCTTCATAGAAGAAACAGCACAGGTAAATGAATGGCAACATAGAATAAAATATTTATGGACCTTCAGGTAGTCAATATCACTCTCAGTTTACCAAAGGTAGCTCCTTTCTGTGCCTGTTTTCTCAGTATCTTTACTAATAGTGCCTCCTCCTGTCCCTGTCACTCTCAGAACTGTACCATTTTAATGATAAGGTATATATGGTTACCTTAGATTTTATGAAACTACCAAACTCTGCCTTTTTTAGGCGAAATATTTATGGTCACTTCCTTCTTTCTTTTTTTCCTTTCTCTCACTCTTTCTTCAACAAATAAGTATTGAATTCTTGACACATACTGATCACTGCGATAGGCAGGCAGAGGGAACAAAGCAGTAGAAAAGACACATAAGCTCCTGTCTTCAAGGAGCTTATGCTATAGTGAAAGACCTATAAATAAACAATTCTCACACTAAGAGGAGCCCATTGGAATAATTACAAGTTACTCTGAACTTACTTAGGACTTCACAGAAGGCTTTCTGAAGAGGAATGAGACGGCATTGCTGGTACCTGAAGTGCTAATGGGATACAGCCAGTGGATGAGAGGGTGGGCAGATGACCCAAGATAAACACCATGCGTAAAAACAGAATTGATAAAGGCAAGGCTCACTGAGGAAGCAACATGTATCTTCATGCCCCGAAAGAGGTGAATGAGGCTGTGAATTAAGAGAGGAGTCAGCAGATGGACAACCCAGGTGTATGAAGGTCTATCCACTGCCTTTACTTTTTAAAGATATTTCAAAGAATACCACACACCAAGGAACAGCACTATTCTATATTGGTTTTAAAAGTTAATCTCAACTTTTAGTTTTACTTGCAAAATAATTTTTATTAGATTTCTTAAAATTCCTTTTTTTTTTTTTTTTTTTTTTTTTTTTTTTTTACATTTTTAAGACTTCAATTTTAGGGAACAGTTTTAGTTTCACAGCAAAATAGAGAAGGTAGAGTAGTTCCTCTATCCATGGTTTCACTTTCCAAGGTTTCAATTACCCAAGTGTGAACTGCAGTCCAAAAATATTGCATATAATAAGATATTTTGAGAGAGAGACTACAGTCCTTAGAAGTATTAAAAGAAACTTTCAATATTATAGGATAATTCTTTGCTTTTAGCAAGTAGATTTATAAATTTAACCGCATAATGATAAGATACAGACTGAATATATATTAAATTTGTCATTCTTGTATGTAAATGTTCACTATCCTTTTCCTTAACTAAATGACAAAGTGTATTTGCTAAAACTGCTTTTTTTTTCCAAAGCAACTGTATCACTAGGCACCCATTCTTGCAAGTTTCCTTATTAAATTCCAATTAAGCTTATAGAACTTCTGACTTTGATTGTAATTTCTAGTTAAGACTGACTTAATAGTGACAATAGTGATAATAATAAATGATAAACAACAGCAACATCTACTATAACAACTATCATTTATTCAATCTTTACTTTGTGCCAGGCATTGTTCCAAGCTCTTTTATTAATCTTAACTCGTTTAATCTCGACAACAAACCTATGAGGTAGGCATTATTATTATACACTTTTCACACTCATGAAATTGAGGAATAGAAGTTAGTTAAATAACTTGCTATAGGTCACACATACAAGCAGTAAGTGGTAGATCGGGGATGCAGTCACAGGTGGTTTAGGTCAGAGTCAGCTCTGTTCACAACTAGTGTATATGAAGACAGATCTTATAATTTTGTCGTGGTTTTTTTTTTTTCTTCCAGAAATTGGCATGCCTCCTTTCCATCTATGTTTTTATACTTTTACTATACATAGCTTTACAAGCCATAGATTATTGCTTTGTGCATTTTAAACCTATATAAATGCTGTATCATAACATGCATAACTCTGCTTATTTTATTTTCTACTCAAAATGATGCTTTAAAATTATTATTAGGAATACCACAGAATCTTTAAAAATACCATTTTAGCAGCTATTAATATAATATGCTTTTTTTCCTTCTTTAACTGGCTGATGAAATAAAGTATATTGTTAGATTCTGTACCGTTGAAGAATTCTTGTATTCCTGGTTCCTCTGCTGCTTGGTCATAGGATGTTTTATTCTTAATCCTCTTAATCCTCTGATGACTTCATTTGCTAATATTTTATTAAAATTTTGTGTCTATTTATTTACATTAAATTAGTCTATAGCCTTTACATTCTATAAGTTGCCTTATCTAGTAGTAAGAATGTACTAGCATTTTTAAAAATTGGGAATTTTTCTATATTCTGAGATAAGATAGGAAACTATGGTTTTATATTTACTTATAAGTCATATACAAACCAATCTGGAAATGGTACCTTTTAATATGTATTTAGTTTTTTGATTTGGTAATACAGTCACATGGCTCAATGTTTTTTAAAAATATGAATGAACTATCAACATAAAGTGAAAAGTCTCCTTTTCACCCATCTCTTGGTGTCCCAATGCCATCATCATAGAAAGCCAATGCAGCGTGTGTGTGTATCTGTGTGTGTGAGTGTGTACCCTTCCAGAGACTTTTTTACACTTACAGGAACAAGCACACATAGATATCTTCCCATCTACTACCACTTTTACAGAAATAGTCATAGATTATACAAATTAGGACGAATCCTGTGTTTTCATTTAAAAGTATAAGCTGTAAAATTTTTTCAGCTGTTCAGTATTTCATTGAATCAATGTCACATTTAGGACTTTCAGGGTGTTTCCCACATTTTAACATTTTAAACAATATTTCAATGAATAACCTTAGACTTATGTAATTTCACATGTGTAAAAAACTACGAGCTCACATACATGCTATATGTCTATAAAATAAGTTACAAGGTATGAAATTGCTCTGTCAGAAAGTATATGCCTATGTAATTTAGGTATATATTGCCAAGCTGCCTTGTGCAGAGTTTGTATATGGTGCTTTTTAAATGGTAGCTCTTTAATTACATTTCAAATCTCTTTTGTGATTATTCATCTGTTTAGTTTTTATATTTTTCTTGGGTCAATTTCAATATTTTAATATTTAATTATTTAAAATATTTAATATTATAATAAGTAATATTTATAATATTTAATATTTTTATTTGGATTGTTATCTATTTACTTTAAATATCTATATAGCCTGATAATTGCAGTTTTTTGTAATTCTTTTAGTTTTTTCAATATCTGAGGTAATATACCACTTAAAAATTCCTAACGTAAAGAAACAAACAACAGACGCTGCACTCTACTTGAGGGTGCAGAGTGGGACGAGGGAGAGAAGAATAAAAGATAACTATTGGATACTGGGCTTAATACCTGGGTGATGAAATAATCTGTACAACAAACCCATGGCATGTGTTTATGTAACATACCTTCACATGTACCCCAAAACCTAAAATAAAAGTTTAAAAAAATTTAATACTACACTTTTGCCTAATTCTTCTAACACAGGAATTATCTGTTTTACAGTTCTCTTTAAATAATCAACTTTTGGTTTTATTTACACCACAAGTAATTTTGGATTTATGTTTTATACTAATTTCAGCTTTGTCTTCATTAATTCCCTTCTCTTTGGTTTCCTCTTGGTTTCTTTATTGCTTTTGTTCTAATTTTTTAAATAGAACAGTTGTTCTTTTTTTTTTCAAAAAAAAATAGACTTTATTATTATTATTATTATACTTTAAGTTCTGGGATACATGTGCAGAATATGACTTTTAAAATAAAAATAGATATATATTCTTTTTTTATTTTTTATTTATTTATTTATTTATTTATTTATTATTATTATTATACTTTAATTTCTAGGGTACATGTGCATAATGTGCAGGTTTGTTACATATGTATACTTGTGCCATGTTGCTGTGCTGCACCCATCAACTCGTCAGCACCCATCAACTCGTCATTTACATCAGGTATAACACCCAATGCAATCCCTCCCCCATCCCCCCTCCCCATGATAGGCCCCGGTGTGTGATGTTCCCCTTCCCGAGTCCAAGTGATCTCATTGTTCAGTTCCCACCTATGAGTGAGAACATGTGGTGTTTGGTTTTCTGTTCTTGTGATAGTTTGCTAAGAATGATGGTTTCCAGATGCATCCATGTCCCTACAAAGGACACAAACTCGTCCTTTTTTATGGCTGCATAGTATTCCATGGTGTATATGTGCCATATTTTCTTAATCCAGTCTATCACTGATGGACATTTGGGTTGATTCCAAGTCTCTGCTATTGTGAATAGTGCCGCAGTAAACATACGTGTGCATGTGTCTTTATAGCAGCATGATTTATAATCCTTTGGGTATATACCCAGTAATGGGATGGCTGGGTCATATGGTACATCTAGTTCTAGATCCTTGAGGAATCGCCATACTGTTTTCCATAATGGTTGAATAGTTTACAATCCCACCAACAGTGTAAAAGTGTTCCTATTTCTCCACATCCTCTCCAGCACCTGTTGTTTCCTGACTTTTGAATGATCGCTATTCTAACCGGTGTGAGATGGTATCTCATTGTGGTTTTGATTTGCATTTCTCTGATGGCCAGTGATGATGAGCATTTTTTCATGTGTCTGTTGGCTGTATGAATGTCTTCTTTTGAGAAATGTCTGTTCATATCCTTTGCCCACTTCTTGATGGGGTTGTTTGTTTTTTTCTTGTAAATTTGTTTGAGTTCTTTGTAGGTTCTGGATATTAGCCCTTTGTCAGATGAGTAGATTGCAAAAATTTTCTCCCATTCTGTAGGTTGCCTGTTCACTCTGATGGTAGTTTCTTTTGCTGTGCAGAAGCTCTTTAGTTTAATTAGATCCCATTTGTCAATTTAGGCTTTTGCTGCCGTTGCTTTAGGTGTTTTAGACATGAAGTCTTTGCCCATGCCTATGTCCTGAATGGTACTACCTAGGTTTTCCTCTAGGGTTTTTATGGTATTAGGTCTAACATTTAAATCTCTAATCCATCTTGAATTAATTTTCACATAAAGAGTAAGGAAAGGATCCAGTTTCAGCTTTCTACTTATGGCTAGCCAATTTTCCCAGCACCATTTATTAAATAGGGAATCCTTTCCCCATTTCTTGTTTCTCTCAGGTTTGTCAAAGATCAGATGGCTGTAGGTGTGTGGTATTATTTCTGAGGACTCTGTTCTGTTCCATTGGTCTATATCTCTGTTTTGGTACCAGTACCATGCTGTTTTGGTTACTGTAGCCTTGTAGTATAGTTTGAAGTCAGGTAGCGTGATGCCTCCAGCTTTGTTCTTTTGACTTAGGATGGTCTTGGAGATGTGGGCTCTTTTTTGGTTCCATATGAACTTTAAAGCAGCTTTTTCCAATTCTGTGAAGAAACTCATTGGTAGCTTGATGGGGATGGCATGAATCTATAAATAACCTTGGGCAGTATGGCCATGTTCACGATATTGATTCTTCCTATCCATGAGCATGGTATGTTCTTCCATTTGTTTGTGTCCTCTTTTATTTCACTGAGCAGTGGTTTGTAGTTCTCCTTGAAGAGGTCCTTTACATCCCTTGTAAGTTGGATTCCGAGGTATTTTATTCTCTTTGAAGCAATTGTGAATGGAAGTTCATTCATGACTTGGCTCTCTGTTTGTCTGTTACTGGTGTATAAGAATGCTTGTGATTTTTGCACATTAATTTTGTATCCTGAGACTCTGCTGAAATTGCTTATCAGCTTAAGGAGATTTTGGGCTGAGACAATGGGGTTTTCTAAATATACAATCATGTCATCTGCAAAGAGGGACAGTTTGACTTCTTCTTTTCCTAACTGAATACCCTTGATTTCTTTGTCTTGCCTGATTGCCCTAGCCAGAACTTCCAACACCATGTTGAATAGGAGTGGTGAGAGAGGGCATCCCTGTCTTGTGCCAGTTTTCAAAGGGAATTTTTCCAGTTTTTGTCCATTCAGTATGATATTGGCTGTGGGTTTGTCATAAATAGCTCTTATTATTTTGAGGTACGTTCCATCAATACCGAATGTATTGAGTGTTTTTAGCATGAAGGGCTGTTGAATTTTGTCAAAGGCCTTTTCTGCAGCTATTGAGATAATGATGTGGTTCTTGTCTTTGGTTCTGTTTATATCCTGGATTACGTTTATTGATTTGCAAATGTTGAACCAGTCTTGCATCCCAGGGATGAAGCCCACTTGATCATGGTGGATAAGCTTTTTGATGTGTTGCTGAATCTGGTTTGCCAGTATTTTATTGAGGATTTTTGCATCGATGTTCATCAGGGATATTGGTCTAAAATTCTCTTTTTTTGTTGTGTCTCTGCCAGGCTTTGGTATCAGGATGATGTTGGCCTCATAAAATGAGTTAGGGAGGATTCCCTCTTTTTCTATTGATTGGAATAGTTTCAGAAGGAATGGTACCAGCTCCTCCTTGTACCTCTGGTAGAATTCGGCTGTGAATCCGTCTGGTCCTGGACTATTTTTCGTTGGTATGCTATTAATTATTGCCTCAATTTCAGAGCCTGCTATTGGTCTATTCAGGGATTCAACTTCTTCCTGGTTTAGTGTTGGAAGAGTGTAAGTGTCCAGGAAATTATCCATTTCTTCTAGATTTTCTAGTTTATTTGCGTAGAGGTGTTTATAGTATTCTCTGATAGTAGTTTGTATTTCTGTGGGTTCAGTGGTGATATCCCCTTTATCATTTTTTATTGTGTCTATTTGATTTTCTCTCTTTTCTTCTTTATTAGTCTTGCTAGCGGTCTGTCAATTTTGTTGATCTTTTCAAAAAACCAGCTCCTGGATTCATTGATTTTTTGGAGGGTTTTTTGTGTCTCTATCTCCTTCAGTTCTGCTCTGATCTTAGTTATTTCTTGCCTTCTGCTAGCGTTTGAATGTGTTTGCTCTTCCTTCTCTAGTTCTTTTAATTGTGATGTTAGAGTGTCAATTTTAGATCTTTCCAGCTTTCTCTTGTGGGCATTTAGTGCTATAAATTTCCCTCTACACACTGCTTTAAATGTGTCCCAGAGATTCTGGTATGTTGTATCTTTGTTCTCATTGGTTTCAAAGAACATCTTTATTTCTGCCTTCATTTCGTTATGTACCCAGTAGTCATTCAGGAGCAGGTTGTTCAGTTTCCATGTAGTTGAGCGGTTTGGATTGAGTTTCTTAGTCCTGAGTTCTAATATGATTGCACTGTGGTCTGAGAGACAGTTTGTTATAATTTCTGTTCTTGTACATTTGCTGAGGAGTTCTTTACTTGCAATTATGTAGTCAATTTTGCAATAAGTGCGATGTGGTGCTGAGAAGAATGTATATTCTGTTGATTTGGGGTGGAGAGTTCTATAGATGTCTATTAGGTCTGCTTGCTGCAGAGATGAGTTCAATTCCTGGATATCCTTGTTAACTTTCTGTCTCGTTGATCTGTCTAATGTTGACAGTGGAGTGTTGAAGTCTCCCATTATTATTGTATGTGAGTCTAAGTCTCTTTGTAAGTCTCTAAGGACTTGCTTTATGAATGTGGGTGCTCCTGTATTGGGTGCGTATATATTTAGGATAGTTAGCTCTTCCTGTTGAATTGATCCCTTTACCGTTATGTAATGGCCTTCTTTGTCTCTTTTGATCTTTGTTGGTTTAAAGTCTGTTTTATCAGAGACTAAGATTGCAACCCCTGCCTTTTTTTGTTTTTCATTTGCTTGGTAGATCTTCCTTCATCCCTTTATTTTGAGCCTGTGTGTTCTGCCACTTGAGATGGGTCTCCTGAATACAGCAAACTGATGGGTCTTCACTCTTTATGCAATCTGCCAGTCTGTGCATTTTAATTGGATCATTTAGTCCATTTACATTTAAGGTTAATATTGTTATGTGTGAACTTGATCCTGCCATTATGATATTAACTGGTTATTTTGCTCGTTAGTTGATGCAGTTTCTTCCTAGCCTCGATGGTCTTTACATTTTGGCATGTTTTTGCAATGGCTGGTATCGGTTGTTCCTTTCCATGTTTAGTGCTTCCTTCAGGGTCTCTTGTAAGGCAGGCCTAGTGGTGACAAAATCTCTAAGCATTTGCTTATCTGTAAAGGATTTTATTTCTCCTTCACTTATGAAACTTAGTTTGGCTGGATATGAAATTCTGGGTTAAAAATTCTTTTCTTTAAGAATGTTGAATATTGGCCCCCACTCTCTTCTGGCTTGTAGAGTTTCTGCCAAGAGATCTGCTGTTAGTCTGATGGGCTTCCCTTTGTGGGTAACCCGACCTTTCTCTCTGGCTGCCCTTAAGATTTTTTCCTTCATTTCAACTTTGGTGAATCTGGCAAATGTGTGTCTTGGAGTTGCTCTTCTTGAGGAGTATCTTTGTGGCGTTCTCTGTATTTCCTGGATTTGAATGTTGGCCTGCCGTACTAGGTTGGGGAAGTTCTCCTGGATGATATCCTGAAGAGTGTTTTCCAACTTGGTTCCATTTTCCTCCTCACTTTCAGGCACCCCAATCAGACGTAGGTTTGGTCTTTTTACTAATCCCATACTTCTTGCAGGCTTTGTTCATTTCTTTTTCTTCTTTTTTCTTTTGGTTTCTCTTATCACTTCATTTCATTCATTTGATCCTCAATCGCTGATACTCTTTCTTCCAGTTGATCGAGTCGGTTACTGAAGCTTGTGCATTTGTCACATGTTTCTCGTGTCATGGTTTTCATCTCTGTCATTTCATTTATGACCTTCTCTGCATTAATTACTCTAGCTATCAATTCTTCCACTCTTTTTTCAAGATTTTTAGTTTCTTTGCGCTGGGTACATAATTCCTCCTTTAGCTCTGAGAAGTTTGATGGACTGAAGCCTTCTTCTCTCATCTTGTGAAAGTCATTCTCGGTCCAGCTTTGATCCGTTGCTGGCGATGAGCTGCGCTCCTTTGCCGGGGGAGATGCGCTCTTATTTTTTGAATTTCCAGTTTTTCTGCCCTGCTTTTCCCCCATCTTTGTGGTTTTATCTGCCTCTGGTCTTTGATGATGGTGATGTACTGATGGGGTTTTGGTGTAGGTGTCCTTCCTGTTTGATAGTTTTCCTTCTAACAGTCAGGACCCTCAGCTGTAGGTCTGTTGGAGATTGCTTGAGGTCCACTCCAGACCCTGTTTGCCTGGGTATCAGCAGCAGAGGCTGCAGAAGATAGAATATTGCTGAACAGCGAGTTTACCTGTCTGATTCTTACTTTGGAAGCTTCCTCTCAGGGGTGTACTCCACCCTGTGAGGTGTGGGGTGTCAGACTGCTCCTAGTGGGGAATGTCTCCCAGTTAGGCTACTCAGGGGTCAGGGACCCACTTGAGCAGGCAGTCTGTCCCTTCTCAGATCTCAACCTCCGTGTTGGGAGATCCACTGCTCTCTTCAAAGCTGTCAGACAGAGTCGTTTGCATCTGCAGAGGTTTCTGCTGCTTTTTGTTGTTGTTGTTTAGCTGTGCCCTGTCCCCAGAGGTGGAGTCTACAGAGACAGGCAGGTTTCCTTGAGCTGCTGTGAGCGCCACCCAGTTCGAGCTTCCCAGCGGCTTTGTTTACCTACTTAAGTCTCAGCAATGGCGGGCGCCCCTCCCCCAGCCTTGCTGCTGCCTTGTGGTTAGATCACAGACTGTTGTGCTAGCAATGAGGGAGGCTCCGTGGGCGTGGGACCCTCCCTGCCAGGTGTGGGATATAATCTCCTGGTGTGCTGGTTTGCTTCAAGCGCAGTATTGGGGTGGGAGTTACCCGATTTTCCAGGTGTTGTGTGTCTCAGTTCCCCTGGCTAGGAAAAGGGATTCCCTTCCCCCTTGCACTTCCCAGGTGACGCGATGCCTTGCCCTGCTTCAGCTCTGGCTGGTCGGGCTGCAGCAGCTGACCAGCACCGATTGTACCGCACTCCCTAGTGAGATGAACCCAGTACCTCAGTTGAAAATGCAGAAATCACCAGTGTTCTGTTTCCCTCGTGCTGGGAGTTGGAGACTGGAGCTGTTCCTATTCAGCCATCTTGCTCCGCCCCCTCTAGATATATCTGTTCTTTATTTTTTAAGAGATATTATAGGTATTACACTGAGTTTAAAGTTATATCCTGTAGGTTTGGATTTAATATGTTCTTTTTTCATTACTTTCTTTACAAATAAAATTTTTGGTTTTGATTTCTTCTTTGATCCAAGGATCTTTTAGGATTGTGCTCCTTAACTTTCAAACAGAGTAGTTGTTGATTTTTAAAAATGTGTTGAATTTCATCTATTTAACATACAATATTTTTTAAATGCAGTATCTTTTTATAGGGTACAACTAAATATGTCTATTAAATTGTATTAGTCAAATATTTTATATTTTTTAGCATTTATCTACTTCTTGTAGCAAAATCCATTAATATATTTACATCTCCTACCTCAAATGTGTGTTTATCAATCTATTAATTGATATATCACTACCCAGTTAGAAATATAAAAGTTTTAATTTAGATATTTGGTCATGAAAATTTCAAACTAAAAAGGAGAAAATACGGTATTAAAAAAAATTTGTGCGAGCTTGTTAAAGAAAAAAAATTACAAGAAAAAACAATAAAATAAAATGCATAAAATAATTGATATAAAAATAGAATCAATTACAATACATGTAATTGAATGAACTATATATCAACTTACCAACTTAATTCCCTTTATCAAAAGGTAGAGAATAGCTGGGTGCAGTGGCTCAGTCCTATAATCCCAGCACTTTGGGAGCCTGAGGTGGGTAGATCACTTGAGCTCAGGAGTTTGAGACAAGCCTGGGGAACATGGCAAAACCCCATCTCCACAAAAAAATATAAAAATTTAGCTAGGCGTGGTGGCAGGGGCCTGTAGTCCCAGCTACCAGGGAGGCCAGCATGGGAGGATCGCTTGAGCCTGGCAGGTCAAGGCTGCAGTGGGCCAAGATCAGGCCACTGCAATCCAGCCTGGGTGACAGAGTGAGACCCTGGCTCAAAAAAAAAAAAAAAAAAAAAAAAAAAAAAGAATATTCAATTGTATGTTTTAAATAATTCAATTATAAAATAGATTGCTTTTAAAAAAAACACTAAAAGAGAATGATTTTAATGAGAGAGATTGGAAGCAGAGTTATAGGAAAAGATATATCAGGCAAATACAAGCAGATGTTTTTGTTTTGTTTTGTTTTGTTTTGGTTTTTGTTTTTGTTTGTTTGTTTGTTTGTTTGTTTTTTAGGAGACAGGGTCTCAGTCTCGCTTTGTTGCCCATGCTGGAGTGCAGTGGCATAATCATAGTTCACTGTAACCTTGAACTCTGGCACTCAAAAGATCATCCCACCTCAGCCTCCTGGGTAGCAAGGACTACAGGTGCACACCTCCACGACTCCATACCTCCACACCTGGCTTTTTTTTTTTTTTTTTTTTTTTTTGGGTAGAGACAGAATCCTATTATGTTGCCCAGGCTGGTCTTGAACTCCCCGTCTCAAGTGATCCTCCTGCCTTGGCCTCCCAAAGTTCTGGGATTACAGGAGCAGATACTTTTTGAATGTAGCTTATTTGACAGCGTTAGATTTCTGTGCAAAGACTGTGCTAAAGAAAAGGGGATTGGGCAGCCACCGTGGCTCACGCCTGTAATCCCAGCACTTTGGGAGGCCGACATGGGACGATTGTTTGAGCCCAGCAGTTCAAGAGCAATATAGTAAGATCTTGTCTCTACAAAAATTTTAGAAATTAGCTCGGGTGTGGTTGTGTGCACCTGTAGTCCCAGCTACTTGGGAGACGGAGGCAGGAGGATCGCTTGAGCCCAGAGTTCAAGGCTGCAGGGAGCTATGATCACACTACTTATAGTTACCCTTCTGTGCCACAGAACACCAGAACCTATGCTTCCTTTCTAATTGTAGCTTTGTACCCATTGACCAACCTCTTCTCATTCCTCCATCCTCCCTACCCTCACTAGTTTCTGGCAGCTACTTCCTATTTACTACTTCTATGAGATCAACTTATTTAGGTTATATTTATGAGTGATAACATAAGATATCTGCTTTTCTGTATCTGACCAATGTTATTTAACATAATGTCGTCCAGGCTCATCCATGTTGTTGCAAATGACAGGATTTCATTCTTTTTCATGGCTTTTATAGGATTTCATTGTGCATATACACCACATTTTCTCTTTTTTTGTTTGTTTTATTTTACTTTAAATTCTGGGATACGTGTACAGAACGTGCAGGTTTGTTACATAGGTATACATGTGTCATGGTGGGTTGCTGTATCTATCAACCCATCATCTAAGTTTGAAGCCCTGCATGCATCAGGCATTTGACCTAATGCTCTGCCTCCCCTTGCCCCACCAACAGGCCCCAGTGTGTGATGTTCCCCTCCCTGTGCCCATGTGTTCTCATTGTTCAGCACCCACTTATGAGTGAGAACATGCAGTGTTTGGTTTTCTGCTGCTGTGTTAGTTTGCTGAGAATGATGGTTTCCAGTGTCATCCATGTCCCTACAAAGGACATGAACTCATTCTTTTTTATGGCTGCATAGTACTTCAAGGTGTATATGTGCCACATTTTCTTTATCCAGTCTATCATTGATGGGCATCTGGGTTGGACTTACAATAGCAAATCTTTGCTATTGTAAATAGTGCTGGAATAAATATATGTGTGCATGTGTCGTTCTAGTAGAATGATTTATAATCCTTTGAGTATATACCCAGTAATGAGATTTCTGGGTCAAATGGTATTTTTGGTTCTATATCCTTGAGGAATTGCCACACTGTCTTCCACAATGGTAGAAGTAATTTACACTGCCACCAACAGTGTAAAAGCATTCCTATTTCTCCACATCCTCACCAGCATCTATTGTTTCCAGACTTTTTAATTATCACCATTCTAACTGGTGTGAGATGGTATCTCATTGTGGTTTTGATTTCCATTTCTCTAATGACCAGTGATGATGAGCTTTTTTTCATATGTTTGTTGGCTTCATAAATGTCTTCATTTGAGAAGTGTCTGTTCATATCCTTTGCCCACTTTTTGATGGAGTTGTTTGTTTTTTTCTTGTAAATTTGTTTATGTTCCTTGTAGATTCTGGATATTAGCCCTTTGTCAGATGGATAGATTGCAAAAATCTTCTCCCATTCTGTAGGTTGTTCACTCTGATGATAGTTTCATTTGCTGAGCAGAAGCTCTGTAGTTTAATTAGATCTTATTTGTCAATTTTGGCTTTTGTTGCAATTGCTTTTTGTGATTCAGTCATGAAGTCTTTGCCCATGCCTATGTCCTGAATGATATTGCCTAGGTTTTCTTCTAGGGTTTTTATGGTTTTAGGTTTTACATTTAAGTATCTAATCCATCTTGAGTTAATTTTTGTATAAGGTGTAAGGAGGGGTTCAGTTTATGTTTTCTACCTATGGCTAACCAGTTTTCCCAGCACCATTTATTAAATAGGGAATCCTTACCCCATTCCTTGTTTTTGTCAGGTTTGTCTAAGATCAGGTGGTTGTAGATGTGTGGTGTTATTTCTGAGGCTTCTGTTTTGTTCCATTAGTCTATATATCTGTTTTGGTAGCAGTACCATGCTGTTTTGGTTACTGTAGCCTTGTAGTATAGTTTGGAGTCAGGTAGCGTGATGCCTTTTTGCTTAGGATTTTTGCTTAGGATGTTATTTTTGCTTAGGATTGTCTTGGCTATACAGGCTCTTTTTGGTTCCACATGAAATTTAAAGTAGTTTTTTCTGTTTCTTTGAAGAAAGTCAGTGGTAACTTGATAAGAATAGCATTGAATTTATAAATTACTTTGGATAGTATGGCCATTTCACGATAATGATTCTTCCTATCCATGAACATGAAATTTTTTTCCATTTGTTTGTGTCCTCTCTTATTTCCTTGAGCAGTGCTTTGTAGGGTTGTTCTCCATTCATTGTTGGACACTTAGTTTGATTCCATATCTTGGGTATTATGAATAACACTGCAATAAACAGGAGTGCAGATATCTCTTTGACATACTGATTTAATTTCCTTTCTCACACTGCTAATAAAGACATACCCACAACTGGGTAATTTATAAAGAAAAAGAGGCTTAATGAACTCACAGTTCCACATGGCTAGGAATGCCTCATGATCATGGTGGAAGGCAAAAGCCATGTTATACATGGTGGCAGGCAAGAGAGAAATGGGAACCAAGCAAAAGGGGTTTCCTCTTATAAAACCATCAGATCTCATGAGACTTATTCACTACCACGAGAACAGTATGGGAGAAAACGCGCTCCATGACCCAATTATCCACTACCAGGTCCCTCCCACAACAAATGGGAATTATGGGAGCTACAATTCAAGATGAGATTTGGGTGGAGACACAGCCAAATCATATCAGATATATACCAGTAACAGGATTGCTGGATTGTATGGTCATTCTATTTTTAATTTTTTTAAGGAAACTCCATACTTTTTCCCATAATGGCTGTACTAATTTATATTCACACCAACAGTGTGTAAGGGTTCCCTTCTCTCCACATCCTCACCAATACTTGTTATCTTTTGCTTTTTGATAATAGTCTTTCTAACTGTAGTGAGGTGATATTTCATTGGGGTTTTGATTTGTGTTTCTCTGATGATTAGTAATGTTGAACATTTTTTCATATACCTGTTGGCCATTTGTATGTCTTGTTTGGTGAAACGTCTGTTCCTTGAATATTTTGTCCATTTTTAAATAAAATTTTTTATTTTTATATTATTGAGTTATTTGAGTTCCTTATATATTCTGTATATTAACCCACTGTCAGATGTATAGTTCAAAAATATTTTTTCCATATATGGAAATGTGAGATGCCTGCTCCCTATTCACCTTCTGCCATGATTTTAAGCTTCCCAAGCCTTCCCCAGAAGCAGATGCCAGTGTTATGCTTTCTGTACAGCCTGCAGAACCATGAGCTGATTAAACCACTTTTCTTATAAATTACCCAGTCTCAGATCTTTACAACAATGTAA
Source organism: Chlorocebus sabaeus (assembly GCF_047675955.1). Taxonomy (NCBI): domain Eukaryota; kingdom Metazoa; phylum Chordata; class Mammalia; order Primates; family Cercopithecidae; genus Chlorocebus; species Chlorocebus sabaeus. The sequence goes on from NC_132928.1 coordinate 63,058,911, forward strand.
GAATGGCCTGATACAGGGATTTTTGTGGTATCATACAAACTTCAGGATTTTTTTCTATTTCTGTTAAAAATGTCACTGTTATTTTAATAAGGATTACATTAATTCTATACATCACTTTGGACAGTATGGACATTTTGAAAATGTTAATTTTTCCAGTTCATGAACATGGAACATTTTTCCATGTATTTGTGTCCTCTTCAATTTCTTTCATCAGTATTTTATAGCTTTCAGTATAGAGATCTTTTACCTCCTTGTTGAAATTACTCCTAGAAATCTTGGTGTTTTTTGTAGCTTATATAAATACAATCCTTTTTTGAATTCTTTTTCAGATAGTTTGCAGTGATTGCTAATGACTTTTGTATATTGATTGTGCATCCTAAAGCTTAACTGAATTGTTTTAGTTCTAACAGTTTTTTTATGGTGAAATATTTAGGATTTTCTATATAAGATGATATTGTCTGTAAATAGGGACAATTTGACTTCTTTCTTTCTAATGTAAATACTTTTTAAAAATTTATTTATTTATTTTTGTCTAATTGTTTGGATAGAACTTCCAGTACTATGTTGAATAGAAGGGGTGAAAGTTTGCAGGCATTGTTATCTCATTTAAGATATTAGAAGAAAAGTTTTCAACTTTTCCTTGTTTAGTATGATTTTAGCTATGGATTTATAATATATGGCTTTCATTGTGTTGAGGTATGTACTTTATATGCCTAATTTATTGAGAGTTTTCATCATACAGGGATGTTAAATTTTGTCAAATGCTTTCTCTGTGTCTATTAAAATGCCATATGGCTTTTGTCCTTCTTTGTGTTTATATGATGCATCACATTTATTGATTTGCATATATTCAACCATTCTTGCATTCCTGGGAGAAATCTCACTTGATCATGGCCTTTTACTGTGCTGTTGAAATGAAATTGCTATTATTTGTTGAAAATTTTTGCATCTATGTTCATCAGATATATTGGCCTGTAGTTTTCTCTTTCTGGTTGTGTCCTTGCCTGGTTTTGGTATCAGTGTAATGCTGGCCTTATATAAGAATGAATTTGGAAACATTTTCTTTTCTTCAACTTTTTGGAATATTATGAGAAGAACTGTTATTCTTCCTTAAATATTTGGTAGAATTCAGCAGTGAAGCCATCAGGTCCTGGGATTTTCTTGGATGGGAGACTATATTACTGATTCATCTTTCTCATTATTGATCTGTTCAGATCTTCTATTTCTTCATAATTCAATTTTGGTATGTTGTATGTGTCTGAGAATTTATGTGTAACAACTATAAGTACATACACCCAATGATGGAGTACCCAGATATATAAAACAAATATTATTATATCTAAAGGGAGAGACAGACTGTGATACAGTAATAGTAGGAGACTTTAGTACCCCACTTTCAGCAGTAGACAGATCATCCAGACAGAAAAATTAACAAAGAATTATCAGATTCAAAGTGCACTCTAGCCCAAATAGATCTAACCAACATTTACAGTAGGTTACATCCAATAGCTGCAAAATACACATTCTTCTCAACTGCACTTGAAACTTCTCCAGGATAAATCATACATTTGGTCACAAAACAAGTCTTAACAAATTTAAGAAGATAGATATATCAAGTATGTTTTCTGATCACAATAGTATAAAACTAGAAATCAGTAACAAGAGGAACTTCAGAAACTTTACGAATATGTGGAAATTGAACAACATGGTCCTGAATAACCAATGGGTCAATAAAGAAATTAAAAGGAAAATTAAAAAATTTATTGAGACAAAATTGAAACATGATGTTCCAAAACCTATGGTGTACAGCAAATGCAGTTTTAAGAGTGAAATTTATAGAAATAAATGCATACACCAAAAAAAAAAAAAAAAAAAGTCAAATAAACAACCTAATGTTGTACCTCAAGGAAGTAGAAAACCAAAACAAACTAAATCCAAAACTACTGAAAGGAAGGAAATAAAATCAGGGCAGAAATAAATGAAATAGAGACTTAAAAAAATACAAAAATCAACAAAATTGAGTATGATTGTTTGAAAAGATAGGGGAAAAAAACCCATCAAACCTTTAGCTACCCTAAGAAAAAGAGAAAAGACTCAAATACATACAATTAGAGATGAAAAAGAAAACATTACAACTAATAACCCCCAGAAATACAAAGGATCATGAGAGAGTATTATCAACAATTATATGCCAACAAATTGGATAATCTAGAAGGAATGGATAAATTCCAGAATCTGCATTGTTTTTTTGCAACAAGAGTGTTGTTTTTTATTTTAATTTTTAATATTTTATGGATACATAGTAGGTATATATATTTATGGATTACATGAGATTTTATGATACAGACATGTAATACATAATCATCACATAAATATAAATGGAGTATTCATCACCTCAAGCATTTATCCTTTTTTTAAAAACTTTCATTTTAAGTTCAGGGGTACATGTATAGGTTTGTTACATAGGTAAACTTGTGTCGTGGGGGTTTGTTGTACAGATTACTTCATCACCCAGGTATTAAGCCTAGTATTGATTAGTTATTTTCCCTGACCCTCTCCCTCCTCCTGTCCTCTAACCTCCAATAGGACCCAGTGTTTGTTGTTCCCTCCTATGTGCCCATATGTTCTCATTGTTCAGCTCCCACTTATAAGTGAGAACAAGCAGGATTTGATTTTCTGTTCCCATGTTAGTTTGCCAAAGATAAGGGTCTTTAGCGCCATCCATGTCCCTACAAAGAACATGATCTCATTCTTTTTTATGGCAGCATAGTATTCCATGATGCATATATAACACATTTTCTTTATTTAATCTCTCATTGATGGACATTTAGGTTTATTTCATGTCTTTGCTATTGTGCATAGTGCTGCAGTGAACATACATGTGCCTGTGTCTTAATGGTAGAATGATTTATATTCCTTTGGGTATACACCCAGTAATGGGATTGCTGGATTGAATGGCATTTCTTTCTTTAGGTCTTTGAGGAATCACCACACTGTCTTCCACAATGGTTGAACTAATTTACACTCCTACCAACAGTGTGTAAGTGTTTCTTTTGCTCTACAACCTCACCAGGATCTGTCATTTTTTGACTTTTTAGTAATAGCCACATAATCTATTTCAACAAAATTTCTAATATTAAAGTGTTAGGAGCACTCCCTTGATTGCATTTTTCAGCAAGAGACCTATGGAGACTATCAGTGAACAGTAAGGGAAAGTAGTTCTGACTAATCTGGATGCCTCTTTATGTCCCTCCTTTCTGTCCTTTCCATTCCACTCAGGAGAGAAACTTGGTTGGAGGTTTTGTAGGTTCTTAGGATACTGGGGCACCAAACCTCCGTGTTGCCGAGGTGCCTCAGGGATGGCAAGTAAAGAGTAGGTCCTTCATGCCAGGAAGAGGGATAAGCAAACAGGTGTGTCTGGGTGGAGTAGGTTCAGGTGCTGAACTCAGGTGTCCCAACCAGAAAAACAGTAAGAGAATTGTTGGAACAGGAGCTGGTGTGGGTTGTTGAGCTGAAATCTCTCCTTTTTAAAGTGTTAGCACTCTCAGAACTTCTTTATCATCTCCTGGCACACAGGACAATCTTCCTCCCACCTGTGTCACATTATGATCTTGTCAGTGTCTATTATTTTCTTCTCTTCTTTTCTTCTCTCAACCCAACTGGAATTCTCCTTGGCTATTTCTCTCTCTAGCCAACCCAAGGCTAATATGAGTTGTCTGCATATATATCTTTAATCATCTTGATGTGCTCCTTGGTACTGCTCTGGCTTAAAGTGCACTGGCTGTTCCCTCTGTCTGGAATGCTCTTTCAATGATGTGGGCGTGGCTGACTCTTTGACTTCTCAGTAAGGCTCACACTGACCACACTATTTAAAATTGCAACTCATGCCTGGTGACCTTAATCCTCTGTAGCAGCTTGCTCTACATTTTCCTCTCTGTAGTATTTATTATCTTCTAACATGCTATATGATGTACTTATCTGTTATGTTTGTTACTTATTATTTGACTTCCCTTGCCAGACATTGACAATGTTCTCTGCCTATGTTGTTCACAAATGTATCCATAAAGAATAGTGCTTTGCCATGGGTAAATTCTCAATAAATATTTGTTGAAATTGAATTGAAGTGAGTTGAATTGAATTGAGTTGAACTGAATTGGATTTTATTGAATGAAAAGACTGTCACTCTCACGTTTTACGTACAGGCACATCCAAAAACTTGTATTTTCTACTGGATCATTTCCATCAGTAGACAAACATGCTTTTATTTCTCTCATCGAAAACAAAAAGCTAAATACATTTGTGGACCTCCATTGTTTTCTTATCAACTTACCTCCCAATTTCTCTGCTCCTGTTTCACCTAAACTCCTTGAAAGAACTGTTGGTGCTCAGAGTTGTCTCTAATTCTTCTCTCCTTCTCTCGCCATTGTGTTCAGTAGGCTTTTGTTCTCCTTTGTCCACATAAATGACTCTTGTCAAGAGCATCAAGAACATCCTCACTGCTAAGTCTACACCCAGATCCCAGCCATCGTCTTTTTTTTTTTTTTTTTTTTTTTTTTTTTTTTTTTTTTTTCATGTCAGTAGTGTTTGTCTCACACCATTGGTCAATGGTTCCTCTTGGCAAACTTTCTTTGCACACTTCCAGGACACCACATTGTCCTGACTCTCCTACCTCCTTGTCTGCTTCTTCTCACTCTCCTTGGTTCTGCATTTCCCAGTCTCTAAATGTTGGAGAGCCCCACTGCTAAGCCCTTTGGCCTTCTTCTCACCCTTTGGTGATAGTAACCAGTCTTAAACCAGGCTTTAAGATCTTTCCTATGCTGATGACATCTACACTTATAACTCTCGTCCAGTTCTCTGCCATGAATTCCAAAGTGTATATGGATTTATATGCTAGACCTTTAAATGTGTTATTTCAAACTGAATATGTCAAAACGGAGCTCCTGATCTTCCCTCCCAAAGGAGGAACTCTCTCCAGTCTCACTTCATAAGAAGTTGTTCCACAAATATGCGGCATCTGACTACTTCTCAACCCCCACTGCCACCACCTTGCCAGAGCCCCATCTTCTCTTTCCTGAATTAGCACAACAGTTACTGGGCCTATTGCTTTCAACCTTTGTGAGGTACTAAGTGGCTAAGTTGGCTGGACTTCCTGAGTCAATAGGAATTTCCCTAAGGGGACTTTTCCCTAAGCCAAAATGAGTCACAGCTGCAAGCTAAGGGATTGAAACTTCAACCAATCATACAGGGAGTTTAAGCACTAGCTGCAGCCTGATGTTTTTAACCAATCAGGCCCGCCAACCCACAAGCGGATTAAAAATAAACTAATTACCTAGGACAGAAAAAGAAAAAGAAGAGCGGTCATAAGGGGACATAAGCATAAGACACCCAAGCCAAAAATCCGCAACCCTTCCAAGTCCCCTTCCACCAGGCGGAAGCTTTACTATCGCTTTCATTTTACTTTCGCTTTCGCTCTAATAAAACTTGCCACTGCACACTCTTTGGGTCCACGGGCTTCTCTAATCGAGCTGTAACACTCGCCACTGTGGTCCACGGCTTCATTCCTTGAAGCCCGTGAGACCACGAACCCTTCGATCGATAAAAGACCTTCCATTGAGAGAAGACTTCTTGCCTTATTATTTCCACCTATAATCTCTTCAAAACATAGCAGTCAGAGTTATCTGCTGAACTCACAAGTCACTCATCTGCTCAAAGCCTTCCAGTGGCTTCTCATCTCACAGAGTAAGTCAGGCTGCTTACAGTAGCCCACAAGGAGCTTCACAGTTTAACTGGCTTTCTCTCTCTCTCTCTCAATCTCTCTCTCTCTCTCTCTCTCTGCTCTCAATGACCTCACCCTTCACTTCTTCCCCCTGCATGCACTGAACTCCTGGCTGTGCCTCAGACAAGCCAGGCACACTCCTGACTCAGGGTTTTTGCCCTTTCTTTTCCCTGGATCTAGGCATCCTTCCGCTAAATATTGCCAAGGCACCCTCTCTACCTTCAAGTCTTTGTTCTTTCTCAAATGCCACTTTCTGAGTCCCTTTCTGGCCCCCTGCTCTTCCTCTTTCTTATTACCACTTTTTCTTTCCCATGTCACATTCTCTTCTAACTATATAATTATTAATTTTACTTTATTGTAAACCTCTTTTGCCAGAATCTGTAAGCTCCAGAAAAACAGGGCTTTTGTTGATTTTGTGTATTTCCCTATTCCTAGATCCTAGAACAGGGCCTGGCACATGATGTAGGCTCAATAAATATTAGTGGTATAGATGAAATTATTAGTTCTATGGGCCTTCATCCTTCATTGAGAAACAGTGGTTACGGGGAGGGAAGGGGGAAGAATTGGCTTAAAACCTAAATGATTTACATTTACTCCCTTCAAATGTAAACAACTGCTGGCCATTTGAATGTTCTTGGACAAATCTCTTCATCTTTCTGGGCCTCAGTTTTCATATGTGTATAAATAATGGGTTGAACTAAGCAATCTCCATAAACATTCTTACTTTAGCATTCTTTAATTCTCTAAACCTCTTGTCCCTGCACTGTCTCTGGGATTTACTCTCTATCGCTCTGCCTTTTAAATGTTCTTTATCCATTCATCAATTCTATAAGCAATAATTGAGCATATTCAATGGGCCAATCCCTAGCCTGAGCCCTGAGGATATATGGTTGAATAAGATAAGAATTTCCACTGGGGAGAAGGTAAGTGAAGAAAGGCAGCTCATATACTTCAACAGGGTGGTCACTCTTGTCCTATGGAGGCCAGAGCCTTGAGCATATGTTGGGTGATGGTGGGGAAGGTGGAAGAGGATGGGGCTTGACTTCACTCATGGCTGCATAATGCACAGGAAATCCAGAAGCTGACTATAATAAAGAAGGATATTGATTTTAGCAGTTTTCTGGTATCTGAGTTCTGGTTTTGTGGATGCAGTATTTGTAGTAGTGGCAAAACACTAGCCCCATCTCTGCTAAAAAAACATGCAGAGAAGATGAGGCTTCTACAAAAGGCTTAGCTCATTACAGTTGGGGTCAACCTGTCTTTCTGGCTTGATGCCTACCCGAGTGAACAAGCAAAACAGATTACTGGTTGAAGCACTCTCTACCCTGCTCACCCAGGGGTCACCTTAGGACAGCTTCTGCCTGATGTTTGGAGAATTTCCCAGGAATTGACTTGAGGCAAGGGGAGGACATGAGAATTGGAAGACAACAAATTAAACGTTGCCCATCCCTTCTGAAACATACAAAGCCTTTGGAACACCCTCCATTTGCAGAAGATTATTTCTTTAATTATATATATATTTAAGGGCCTGAGTCAGTCAATTATCTGCCTTCACAGACCTATCTTGCCGCATAAACAGATTTCCATTTCCCGATGCTGTCGCTAAATGGCAAATAGTAAAACACTGGGAGAAAGTGGCTGACATTGCTCTGTATGTGTATCTAAAAAGCCCAGTGTGATCTGATGCATCTTCTGGGGCAAACACAGATGCATGTGAGAAGAGAAGTGCAGAAGGGCTCAGCGTGCGTGGGAGTGGACCATCACCTCTCACTCCAAATCCTGGAGCTGCTATCTGCTTTCCTTTTTTTTTTTTTTGCCAATGATGCAGCCAAAACTGCCTGCATTGTTGTCACTTCAGATTTTGGACTCTTGTGGGGATGTTCTAACATACTCCTTGCTTTTGTGGCTTTTCCATCAGTCATCCAGTCAACAAACCTTTACTTTACTGTGGGCCTAGTATAGGCTGCTCTCCAGGCATTGCTAGAGGAACAAAGATTAACCTGGCACCATCCAAACCTAACAAACTCAATGCTCTAGTTGGGAGACAAACATTAAGCAATAATTACAATGCAGTATGTGATAGGCAGTAACAGAAATACATTTAAGAAATGGAAGTGTCAATTTCAAGAGAGGCAGGAACAGAGAAGATTCTCAAAAGAGATGTTATCTGAGCTAGGTTTCTAAGAATCAATAGAAATTTGTCACATGGATAAGAGGCAGAACAACTGAGGAGTCTGCACATGCACAGGCACAGAAGTGAGCAGCAGTAGACCTATGTGCAGGGAACCACAGGTCCTTAAAGCATTCTTGGAGTGCAGCGCAAAAGCCAGGGTGCTGAGAGAGGACAGGCTCCCATGGGCCTGGTGGTGAAGGTGGTATTTGTCCTAAGGAAGACTTTTCTTACTGACATGAAGCATCACTGGAGGCTTTCAAACAGGATAGTGCCATGGTCAGATTGGGGTTTTGGAAATATCACCCTATAAATAGTGGAGAAAAGATCAAAGCAGGAAAAGTGATCAGAATGAAAGGGGGTAAGTGACAGTGAAGGTAAGGGCCTGCAAAGTTGGAAGCGGCAGACAACACTGGCATTTAGGAGGCAGAGATACAGAGCTCAGGTACTGCTGGAGTGCCTGGTTGTGGAAGAAAGGGAGAGAATGAAGCGATAAGCTGGCTGGCAGGCTCTGATTTGGTGGCTGACTCAGTGATGACCCCTCCAACCTCCAGGCCTCTGTTTGGAGACATGTGACAACAATGGCCACCCTGTTGGAGCGTATGAACTGCCTTTCTTTATTCACATTCCTCTCTCCAGTTCTGAAGGCAGGGGTCTGGTCTTACTCAACAAGTGTCTTGCCCTGTGTTTGGCTTACAGAATATGCTCAATTATTGCTTTTAGAATTGATGAATGAATAAAGGAAGTCTAAAAAGGAGAGAGAGAGTAAAACCTGGAGACAGTGCAGGATTTAGTTCAATCTGGTAATTATACAGATGAAGAAACCGAGACCCAGAGCACTGAAATATTTGTCCAATGTCACACGCCTGAGATAACAAGACAGAGTAATGGGCAAGTTGGGGATGAAGAGATGATGAATTCAGTTGAGATACCATTACATTTGTGATGCTTGTGGTGGTAAATGCAGATTCTCATATCCAATGTGCTGTTGGAATGTGGTGTTCAAGAGAAGGGTCAAGTCTAGACATACAAATTTGGGATATAGATCATACTAAGACCACACCTCATGAGAATAGGTAGAGTCAGGAGCCAGGAGGGCCACAAGGGGAGCTCTAGTAATCTCAGAGATGGCGTAGCATGGTAGGAAGCAGCATACCAAATTGATTGGCCATCCTGTGCCTCAGTTTCCCCAATCTATTTTCTGAGGTTGTCATGTGTTATATAAAATAAATGGATATTTATAAGACCTTATAGCAGTGCCTGGCATGAACTAAGCTCTAAGTAAGTATGAAAATGAATATATAAACACCAACATTTGATGGTGGACAGAGAAAAAAGACTCAGAAAATCGGTAAACTAGGTATGACAAGAATGGTAGGAGGAAATCAGGCAACTGTGGGAACACCAATGACCAAGGAAGAGAGAGTGTAATGAAGGCAGGAGCAATTACGTGGCAGATGCTAAAGGAGACTAAAATCAGAAAGTGCCTATTGGCTTTGGCAGTTGAAAGTTCATTGGTGATTTTGGAGCCTCCTTGGTGGGTGCTCAGGGGGAAGAGGGGTGGGCTGAAAAGTGAGTTAGGGGCAAGAAGTGGGAGCGCTGATGTGGGCAGTTGGCTCAGGGCGAGGCTGGGCAAAGTGTAGGAACCCTGAGCTGTTGAACTCCATTCTAGTGAAGCTCTGCAACACGTCTCACCTACAACACAGGCTGAGTCTCTCCCTCATCCCAGAGTCGTCATCTGTAAAATGAAGGCAAACTTGACCTGCACATTCCTATCAGCCATGATGGCTGAATCCTTTTCTTTTCTTGTGACTAACATATGATGGTAATCAAATTCTTTTTCACTTATAAATGTACCTGAGTCAGCTAGTGGCATTCTTTTTAAAATCTTGTTTTGAGTTTATGGAAATAGATGCTATGAGGGCTGGTTTATTTTTTAATTTATGTAGTGTTTTTAATGTACAATTTTGCATTGATCTTTAGGCATGCACATTATTGGTATTGTCACCTTATCTATGAAGCCGACTTCAAAGAATAGGGTAATTTTTCTCAAAGTCACAAGAAAAGTAACCCAATAATTGAAGCCAGGACTTCTGGCAGGCAAATCCTATGCCTGAGAGCTGCTGGGAGTACCTGGGGTAGGTGGCACAAAACTACTTAAGAACTGGGCCTTTGAAGAACATTGTTTTTGTTTATGAAAAATGCCTTTCAGCATAAAATGTCTTCAACATATTTATCAAAATACTAAGTTTTTCTGCCCCATCCTCTTCTCCTGCAGTAGGACATAAGATTTCTCATTTGGAGAAATAAACTTTTAAAATGAATATTTTGGTTTCTCCTGCAGTGATAGGGTGTTTAACAATATGATCATTTATATTTTATTAGACTGATGTGGCTTCGTATTCACCTAGACAATTTCAAAGCACTTTTGCATACATTATACATCTGATTCTCCTCGCCACTCTTTGAGAATGGTAAAACAGGAATGACTAGTGTCGTTTTAGTCATTTAGTAAGAATCTGGTGTTAGAAAGATGATGTGACCAATGCACGGTCTCTCAGAATTGCTTAGGAACACCATTTAGACACTGAGTTTCCTCATCTAGAAGCTGGAGATAATTCCAAGCTTGGGGAATCATTGTGCCGCTGCCAATCAGATAGGGTCAGTAGGTCCCGAGTCTATAATTGACACTCGTAAATTAGTGAGCATTAGGAGAAAAATGTGTCCCACCTCTCTGTACAGTCCTCATCTTTATTGTCAGGGTGTTGGCGGTGGTGTCACGAAACTTAAGGGAAAATTGAAAATGATGCATAAGATGGGAGAGAAAGAGAAAGGAAGGAACAGAAGAAGGAAAAGAGAAGAAACCTTAGCAGTAGTTAAACATTTCACAAATGGTGGCTTTGGCTGTTTCCAATGTTTGTGTAAAGTGCTGACTTCATCATTCTCTAAGTGTTTTATGGAATAATATTTAAAAAGCCCTTTGAGTGCCTTCGAAAACAGTGTTAGATAAATATAAAATACTGGGTGCATAAAAGTGGAAGACAACCTCAGATATATAGTCTATGTGTGAAAAGAAATAAAATTGCTTTAATTCATCAAAAAATAATCACTGTAAAGTTGTAAAGTGAAGAAAGCAGAGTTTTCTTTTTTTTTTTTTCCCCTTGGCAGAGTAACCAGCCTGGTTTTCATAAGGATTAATGTGGTATAAACATGTTTATCACTAATAAAAGAGTCTATAGAAATACTGCTGCTCTTCTTCAGCATGAGGATGAAACACTGCTAATTTCATCTCAGCAAGAACAATTCATCTGTCTTTGGGGCACAAACTTGTATAGTAAGTCAAAAAATTCTATGACCAAGTAGTTTATTTTATCAGGGTGTCAGGTTTAGAGTGTGACCTGATTTAATCTCAGAAAGATATCTTTCTGGATGTGGTTCCAGAATATTCTGGGTATTATCTTTTAAACTAGCACCATAATTTCAAGGATGATAAAATAAAGAGAAAAACATGAATATATTTTCTTAATTTCATTAGTACTAAAATTCTTGCACCAATTTCAAGAAAAGGGTAAGTTTGACTGTAAAATGCCTCACTACAAAACTGAAAGAAAAACATTTATTTATTTTTTTTAGCCCAAGAAAATACTTTTGAAAAAGAAAAAACACTATATGTACAAAGATAACTACAGCTGCATTGTTTGTAATAGAAAAAAATGAACAGTTAGTAAGTAGTTGAATATTAATATGGTAGGCTGTTTTATAACTATTAAAATTATAAATATGCTATCTATGAAAAATCTGGGGAAATATTTTATAATATAATGTTTTGAAAAGTGTACAACAAAGCAAAGTATGTTATATGCTATTATTATGTCCATGTAAAAACTGTATGTCTATATGGACAAAGTGTGGATGGGAAACTGAAGAAACGGAAACCATTGGTCGTGTCAGTATATCAGTCAGGATAAGCTAGGTTGTGCCATGGTAACAAACAATACCTATATATCAGTGACTCACAACAAAAGCTCATGCTACCCAATCAGACTCTGCTCATTGTAATCCTTTTGGCACCCAGGCTGAAGAAGGTTCCATCTTTACACATCCTGCCTCAATTGTCTCAGTGTTGGTAGAGGAAAGATACAGTTGGTACTATATCTGAAAGATTCTACATGGAAGTGAAATATGTCACTTCTACTTACATTTATTTAGCCAAAGCAAGTCACATTGGCATGTCAACTCCAAAGGGGGCAGGGAAGCTAAATCCTACTATGTGATCAGAAAGAGAATCAAATAGATTTGAATGACACTGATAAGCTCAATAAGACTGATAAAATTACAGATGCTTTTTAAAATCTTTTATAATGTTAAAATACATTTTTATTATTATTACCTCAGATTCTACTTGTGAGCCAGAAATTGGGACTTGATGATATATGTGATACTAATCTTTCAAAGAAAGGCTTTTACCTGAAAATTCTTTAACATGCATATTCTTTTATTCAAATAGTTTAAATGGATCAAGATGATAAACATTTTTGCATGAGGAAATACAGTTTGAGTGAAAAATATTTCTGGCTTCATTCATTGTAATACGCAATTTGTAAATTACATTAAGGAAATAACTTGCAAGAAGGCATTCTGTTATAAATATTTATAAATGTAGTTAGAAAAATACATCTTTTGCCTATGTACAATAGAACAATTTGCTTGCTTCAGCAAGCAATCAGCAATAAAGGAAAAACATGTCACACTGGTAGGGTTTTAAATATTTCGGTGAGTAAACTCCTGAAAAACATCAGTTGAGCATGAATGGGAGACAGTGTGATGTACAGCAAAGGACACTGGCTTTGGCGTCAGGTGGGTTCAAATGTTGAACCACATTTATTAATTACACTACCTGGGGCAATCAGGCTAACTTCTTCCACACAGTTCCCAGCACATAGTAAGCACTCATATTTGTTTCATAAGTGAATTTCTTCTTTGTTTGTATCATTTCTGCATTATGAAAAAAGTTTTCTCTTGGCTTATAAGATAGTCAAATTGTACCCGAATATAAAAACCAAGGGCAGAGTAAATGTCTGCAATAGGGAGTTTTCTATTTTTATTTTATTTTTTTTAGCATTGCTGAAAACTGCCTTCCTGACATTAGAAGTTATATCTAAAATCTGACTTACGGATTTGACCACACACCCCTAAGCCCATAAATTCAGTAATTGCCTGTGGTGAAGGACCCTACTTTTCCCTGTGGCCTCTATTCTCTGGACCGTGTCAGCCATCCTCTCTGTGGAGGACAGGACTGTGTTCAGTCCTATGAAGGTAAACACAGGATAAGGAAAGGTTTAGGACAGGCCACGGAGTATAGTTCCTAGAAAGTAAAAGCGTGGGAGTGTGGGTTCTGAGCTTCTCCAAAGCTGATTGAAAGGACCTAAGAGAAGAGTTCTAGAAAGAAAATGAAGACCTGACTTTTTTCTTTCCCTGTTAGCAATATAAATGAGAGTTTTTATTCCTATATTTTTAAACAGAATTCTGAGAATGGCATGTTTTTCCTTCTCTGGCTCCTCAATTACTGTCTGCTCCACAAAACAGATAAAAAGAAAAAGAATCAAGGAGAAATCTCATCCCCAAAAGAATTTTAGTACAAGTTCTAAATGGAACCCAGGGCCCTGGAGTGATGCCGATGCTGGCGGCTGATTCTGGATGATCCTGGTTTTGTGCTGTGTGGAGAGCCTAGAAAGTGTGTACCAGGATGGGAGAATCTCTCAGTTTCGTAAAAATTGTTATAAATGAGTTTCCCACCCTTGATAACGATTTTTTAGGCCTTTCAAGCCTTTCTAAATTCTCCAAAAATAAAATTGTAAAAAAGGAAAATCTGTCCCTGTTATTGCCTTTAAGCTAAATAAAATTTATCTGGATAATAAAATTATTTTAAACAAAGTTAGTGAACAGCAATTTCGGTTGTAATTGACCCATTCTTTCATTTAAACTGACTCAATTTTAATACTCCTTTGGTTCAAGGAGGCTAGCAGTAGCAAAAAGGAAACCATAAGAATTCATTCCTTTTAACTGTGTTACCTGTTAACACTCAGGTGGCCCGGAGAGTTTGGAGTTTCCTTGTTGGCATTACAACTCCCGCTGGCCGCATTAGCCAACAACAGCCAAAGTCACTTTTTTCCACATGAAGTGGGAATATGTAATTGTATAGGAATATCTGGTTATCAGTGATACTCATGGAATCTTCAAAGAAAGGAAATGAGAAGGTGTGTTATTTGGCACAGATGACACCAACTTTCTCCACAGCGCTACAGTCTTAAAAAGTGGCAGCTATTTCCATGAATTCTTTCACATTGGGTTTGATCATTATCCTGCCAGAAATGGATGTTTTGGGAAGGTTGTCACTGATGCTCATTGAGAGTTTAGAAATCTTCAAAACTGGGAAAGATGACTCATATTAGTATTTGCCTCACTTCATTTACTTATCCATTTATTCATTCTGGAAAACGTTATTGCATACTCTTTTTTTACCCCTTCTGTTTCTACAGATGAGTTAAAAAATGGTCTCTAGGATAAAGAATTGGACTCCAGGGTTCTCCTTTTCCTCCTCCCTTTCTCTTCCTTCACTCTCCCTATATAAGGTTGATCTCATACTAAGAAAAGTAAAAAGCCAGGAAGGCAAAGCTCTGGTCTTCCACTGAAAACGTTTTCACCTGTCTTTCCACTGTAGGGCCTTAAACACAGCCTGTCTACACTAGCACAAGACAGAGGCACGTATTAAAGCTGACTCTGGGGACCCATTCTGAGCTCAGATCTAGCATTTATCACAGCAAGCCTTGGTTCTCTTTGTTCTGAGATATTTAGCTGAATTTCACATCGTGGTGATGATTTGTACACAATCATATAGCGTATAGCAAAGCCTCATTTGTCTGGCACTATCATATCATCAGGATGTTGAGGAAACTTATGTTTATATGGTTAGGAAAATACTTCTTTTACTTTTACTTTCTTTACTCTTTCACTTTGTGTTTTGATTAAAATATTTCTAAAATTGATTAAGCTGTTTTCTTGTTTCTTAAACAGTGTGCAATGAACATAACTTAACCTTTTTTATTGCTCCTTCTGATCATTAAGCACCTTAATTACTGCTCAAATGCTATAATGCAGTTTTAATGTCTCCTCCCTGTGTTGTTCATTATTATGGTTCTTGTCACTGAATCTGCAGCCAGCAGTGTTTCCCTTCTCACTTGTGGTTCTGGCCTGACAAACCAGACAACCCATGGTTAGAATTGTCTGTAAAATAAAGGCCAATTAACACTGAGTGGTCCTCTTCAACACTGTCTCATTGGTGAAGTGCATGAGTCATAATACATGGAAAACTGCTTTATAAGAACTTTCTAAGTTCTTATAATCACATCAACTGAGACAAAGTAGATGCATCCTAAAAGGTATCATGAATACCTTTTTGGAGGCTTTGGAGCATAGTTTGCATCACTGAATTTTTTTTAATATTGAACTTTTTAATTAAAAAATTTTTAATTGACATGTAATAGTTACCTAATTTATGGGGTACATAGTAATGTTTGATATATACAAGGTATAGTTATTAGATTAGGGTAATTAGCATATCCATTGTCTCAAACACTGTCATTTCTTTGTGTCAGAAACATTCAATATACTCGTTGTAACTATTTGAGACTATACGATATTGTTAACGATAGTCATCCCACAGTGCTATGGAACATTAGAAATGATTACTCCTACCTAGGTGTAATTTTGTATCCTTTAAGAAATCTCTCCCTATTCCCTCACTCCTCTACCCTTCCCAGCCTCTAGTAGCTACCATTCTACTTTTTATTTCTATGAGGTCATATGAGAGATGAGATTATATCTCACTCACCTATGAGTGAGAACATGTAGTGTTTAATTTTCCATTCCTGGTTTATTTCATTTAATGTCCTCCAGTTTCATCCATGTTGCCATGAATGACAAGATTTCATTCTTTTTTTAAGATTGAATAGTATTCCATTGTGTATATATGCCCCATTTTCTTTCTTCATTCATCTGTTGTTAGACACTGGGGTTGATTCCATATCTTGGCTATTGTGAATAGTGCTGCAATAAATGTGGGGTGCAGATGTCTCTTTGGCATACTGATTCACATTTATTTGAATAAAGGCCAACTGGAGGGATTGCTATATCATATAATAGTTCTATTTGTAGTATTTGAGGAACTTCCATTACTGTTGGTCATAGTAGCTGTACTAGTTTACATTTCCACCAACAGCGTATAAGATTTCTCTTTTCTCTGTATCCTCGTAACATTTGTTAATTTGTTTTTTTTTTTTTAAATAATAGCCATTTTAACTGGGGTGAGACGATATCTCACTGTGGTTTTGATTTGTATAATCCTGATGACTAGTGATGTTGAACATTTTTTCATATATTTGTTGGCCATTTGTGTGTCTTCTTTTGAGAAATGTCTGTTCAGAGCATTTGCCCATATTATATCTGGATTATTTGCTTTTTTGCTATTGATGTTTGAATTCCTTGTAACTAATTTTAATATTATTTCTTCTAGTTCATGAACATAATATGTTTTCTATTTTTTCATATCTTCTTTAATTTCTTTCATCAGTGTTTTATAGTGTTTTCTTGTAGAGATCTTTTACTTTCTTGATTAATTTTATTCCTAAGAATTTTTTGGTAGTTATTGTAAATCCAGTTGATTTCTTGATTTACTTTTTAGCTAGTTTGTTGTTCATGTGTAGAAATCCTGCTTATTTTTAATTCTGCAACCTTACTGAATTCATTTTTAAGAGTTTTTTGGTAGAATCTTTAGGTTTTTCAGAATTTTACATCCTCCTTTCCAATTTGGATATCCTTTCTTTCTTTCTTTTTTATTTTCAGACAGTCTCACTCTGTCACCAGGCTGGAGTACAGTAACGCGATCTTGGCTTACTGCAACCTCTGCCTCCTGGGTTCAAGTGATCCACCTGCCTCAACCTCCCGAGTAGCTGGGACTACAGGTGCATGCCACCAAGCCCAGCTAATTTTTGTATTTTTAGTAGAGATGGGGTTTCATCATGTTGGCCGTGATGGTCTTGATCTCTTGACTTCGGGATCTGCCCAGCTCAGTCTCCCAAAGTGCTGGGATTACAGGCATGAGCCACCATACCCAGCCTGATGCCCTTTCCTTCTTTCTCTTGCCTTATTACACTAGCTAGAGCTTTCAGTACTATGTTAAATAGTAGTGGTGAAAGTAGGCATTCTTGTCTTGCCTCAGATTATAGAGGAAGAGCTTTCAGCTTTTCTTTCCACTTTTCCCCATTGAATACGATGTTAGCTGTGGGTCTGTCAGTTTGTGGTCTTTATTGTGTGAGGTACTTTCTTTGTATACCTAATTGCTGGATTTTCATTATAAAAATATATTGAATCTCATCAAATGCTTTTTCTGCATCTATTGAGATGATTAAATGACTTGTCTTTCATTTTGTTAATGTGATGCATTATTTTCATAGATTTGTGTATGTTGAATCAACCTTGTATCCCTGGGATAAATCTCACTTGGTCATGGTGTATTATAAAGTGTTGTTGGATTTGGTTTGCTAATATTTTGTTTAGAATTTTTGCATCTATGTTTATCGAGGATATTAACCTATAGTTTTCATTTTGTTGTTGTGTCTTTGTCTGGTTTTGGTATCAGGCTAATGCTGGCCTTGTAGAATGAGTTTTAAAACATACTCTTTTCTTAAATTTTCTGGAATAGTTTGAGAATTGGTATTACTTCTCCTTTAAAATTTCGTAGAATTTAGCAGTGAAGCCATCTGGTCTTAGACTTTTTTTTTGTTGGGATACTTTTTATTACTGATTCAATCTTATTACTAATTATTATCCTGTTCAGCCTTTCTATTTCTTCTTGGTTCAATCTTAGTAGGTTGTATCTGCCTAGGAATTTATCCATTTCCTCTGAGTTTTCAAATTTATTGGCATATAGTTGTTCATAATTGTCTCTAATAATCATTTTTATTTCTGTCATACCAGTTGGGACATTTCCTTTTTCATTTCTGATTTTGTGTCTTCTTTCTTTTTTCCTTAGTCTAGCTACTGGTTTTTCAATGTTTTTCATTAAAAAAAAAAAAAAAAAAACTTTTTGTTTTGTTAATTATTTCTTTTTTGTCTCAATTTCATTTTTTTTACTCTAATCTTTATTATTTATTTTCTTCTACCAATTTTGTATTTTCTTTGTTCTTGTTTTTCAGTTCCTTCAGATGTATTGTTAGGTTGGTTGTTTAAAATAATTCTGTTTTTTTTTTAATGTGAGGATGTATTGTTATAAACTTGCCTCTTAGTAGTACTTTTGCTGTGTTGCATAGGTTTTGGTATGTTATGTTTTTATTATAATTTGTTTCAAAAAGATTAATTTCTTTCTTAATTTCTTCCTTTACTCACTGGTCATTCAAGAGGATGCTGTTTACTTTCCATGTGTTTATATAATTGCAAATGTTTCTCTTGTTATTGATTTCTAGTTATTCCATTATAATCAGATGAGATACTTGATATAATTTTAAGTAAAAAAATTTTTAAGATGTATTTTGTGTTTTAACATAGAGTCAATCCTGAAGAATGTTCCATGTGCTGATTAAAAGAATGTGTATTCTGCAGCTGTTGGATGAAATGTTCTGTCAATGTCTGTTAGGCCCCTTTGGTCTATGGGGCAGTTTAAATTCAATGTTTTTTATTGATTTTCTGTTTAGATGCTCTGTTCAATGCTGAGAATGGTGTTGAAATTCCCAACTAATATTGTATTAGGATCTATCTCTCCTTTTAGAGCTAACAATATTTGCTTTATATACCTGTGTGATCTGGTGTTGGGTGCAATTATATTGACAATTGTTATATCCTCTTGCTAAATTTGATCCCTTTAATATTATATAATATCATTCTTTGTTTTTATAAAAGCTTTTGAGTTACAGTCTGTTTTATCTGATATAAATATAGCTTCTTCTGCTCACTTTTGTTTTCCATTTCCATAGATTATCTCCATCCCTTTACTTTTAGTCTATGTGTGTCTATAGGTGAGAAAAGTTTCTTGTCAGCAGCATATAATTGGGTCTTTTAAAAAAATTCATTCAGCCAGTTCATGTTTTCATTAAGAAATTTAATCTGTTTACATTCCAGGTAATTATTGATAGGTTAGAACTTACTCCTGTCTCTTTATTGATTGTTTTCTGGGTGCTTTATATATTCTTTGTTCCTTACTTTTTTAGTATTATTTATTTTTGAAATTTGGTGGGTTTTTGTAATGACAATAATTTATTTATTTCTTTTTCTTCTGTGTGTATCAGCTTTACCACTGAGTTTTACAGTTTAACATGTTTTCATGATGGGGGCTGTTGTCTTTTCACTTCCAGAGGTAAGATTCCACTGAACACTAGATTGATCTAGTAGTGATAAGTGACCTTACTTTCTTAGTTTTTGTTTGTCTGAGAAAGACTTTATTTCTCCTCATTTCTGAGGAATAGATTTTCTGGGTATAATATTATTTGCTAACAGGTTTTTTTTGTCTTCAGTACTTTGAATATATCATCCCATTCTCTCCTGGCCTATAAGGTTTCTTCTGAGAAATCTGCTTTTAGTCTAATGAGGATTCCCTTATATGTCACTTGACACTTTTCTCTTGGTGTTTTTATAATTTTTTCTTGGTCTTTTGACAATTTGACTTTTTTTTACCTTGCATAGAACTTGTTTGGGTTGAACCTATTTGGGGATATTTGAGCTTCCTAAATCTGAATGTCCATTTCTCTCCCAAGACTCAGAAAGTTTTCATCTATTTCATTAAATATGTTTTCTAAACATTTTCCCTTCTCTTCCCCTTCTAGAATCCCCTTAATGTGAATATTTGTTCACTTAATGGTGTTCCATAAACCCTATAGGTATTCTTCACTCTATGTTTTTTCTCTGCCAAAGTTATTTTTAAAAACTTATCTTGAAGTGCAGATATTCTTTCTTCTGGTTGGTCTAATGTGTTGTTGAAGCTCTTGATTGTATTTTTTACTTCATTAATTGAATTTTTCAGCTCTTAAGATTTCTGTTTGATTCTTTTTTTATTATCTCTATCTCTTTGTTGATTGTTTTCCTGACTTCATTCAATCGTCTATCTGTATCTCTTGTGTCTCATTGAGTTTCTGTAAGATTATTATTTTACATTACTTTTTTGTCATTTCATATTTCCTTATGATTTGGGTCTAGAGAATTTTTGCGTTCCTTTGGAGGTGTTATTTTCCTTGCTTTTCCATGTTCGATGTGTTTCTAAGTTGATTTCTCTGCATCTGGTGGAACAGTCACCCCTTCCAATTTTATGGCGTAAACTTCATAGGGAAACACTTATTCATATGGTTGGGTCTTGGTGTGTCAGCTGGGTGGAGTGCATTGGTTTTGGTTCTAAGTGGATACAGTAATGTAGTCTCCATGCAGTGTCTTCAGTTCTAATCTACACTAATGATGTTTGTGAATGTATCAATGTCCTAGGCTGCGAAAGTTTGAGGTGGAAGTGATGTGGCTTCACCAGGGATGGACTTGCCAAGCTGTTTCTCAAGCTAGGGATGCATGTTTGCACAAAATGGGTCAGCCAACTCTGGGTCTAGCTCACTGGGGTTGGAGCTACAGGTCTATAACTGTGACCAGGGTTATGAGAATGTGACTGTAGTGCTGGCTTGGAGGTGTGTTCACCTGGAGTGGGACTACTTGGCTATTTTTGTGGCTCAGAGTGTGGGTGCATGGCTGTTCAGCCTCTCTAGGGTTGTGTCTGCCATGGGTGAGTCCACAAGGTTGTTTTTCAGTTCCTGACCATGAGTGCAAGGCTACAGAACAGGCCTGGGGTGACAGTCTTCTGAGGCAAGGCCCACAAACCTGGGCACTGGCATATGACTGCTTGGCCAGCCCAAGGGCATGTCTACTGGGAGCAGACCTGTTGGACTATTTCTCAAGCCCTGGGCATGGGTGTTGGGCTACTGAGCAGACCTGGAGGCCATGGCTTCTGGGCGTGAGTCCACCAGGATGTTTCTCAAGCCCTAGACATAGGTGCCTGGCTGTCTGGTCAGCTGCTTAGCACCTCAGTGGCTCTTCTGCTTGAGGGAGGGCATGCAGTAGTTTGGCCGGCTCGATAGAGGGTTCTCCCTAGGTGAGTCTGCCAGACAACTTCCCTGACTGGAAGTGTAGGTGAGCAGGGCACACTCCAGTAGTGACTCTGGTCTTAAGATGGCTCTATGGTTCCACAGCTTGGCTCACCGGTGGTGGGTGGAAGTGTGGAATGACACCTTGTGCTCCTGATCCTGGGCAATGCATCTGTGTGAATTCCTGACAGCTTCCAAAACTGGGCTCTGGGGTTGTGAGGACTATGGGATTCTACTATTATAAGCACTGTAGGTGTTTGTGGTGGCAGTGAGGGCTGGTGGGGTTTTTCTGATTACCTTTTCTCCACAAGGGGATGTCCCTCCTGACTCTGAGCTGGTCCAGGTGAGGAAGACAAGGCTATAGTGGCTGGGCACCTCTACATTGCCCTCCTGGCCTTCCAATCACCACAGACGCCCCTACCCCAACCCTGCTACGCTGCACTCCATTGCTCTCCCTTTAACACTCCAGTCGAATCTTAGCTGTTTATTTGTTGCCTTGTTCTTTTTTGTGAAGGTTGTGGGGATGAGCACCAAGCATCTCTAGTCAGCCATCTTGTTGACATCACTCTTTTCTGAATCTTGAATTTAATTTATTCTCTGCCCAGTTATTCAACATAGATGCCATCAAGGTCTTCTTGATGATATTAAAGCAAATGAAAAGGACTATGTCTATGGGATAGCCCTCATCTCATTCATGGTTCAATATCCAGGTCTCCTGTCTGGTGCTAAGAAACACCTGCAATGAAGTAAGAGTATATTCAAAGTGGAGTGCTGGGGGGAGCGTGTAGGGCGGGAGAAAGAACATAGAAGTTGTGTATTTGGTAAAAACAAGCATATCACTGTTCAAAGATTGTACAGAACTGGAAAATATGCATGAGCCAGAATTTCTGTCCATCTCTGTATCTTCATCACCTCCTCCTGTTGCTGGCTTTTTGCAGCATGCCCTGAGCCTCGTTGCTGATTTGGAAATCCTATGAAGTTATTAGCCTCTGAACTGGCAGAAGACATGAAGAAGAGGAACTTCAACTCTTCCATAAACTTTAGTGTGTGTTCCTCTTTTTAAAAGACTTGGAGGCCAGGCGCAGTAGCTCATGCCTGTAATCCCAGCACTTTAGGAGGCAGAGGCGGGCGGATCATGAGGTCAGAAGATCGAGACCATCCTGGCTAACATGGTGAAACCCCATCTCTACTAAAAAAAAAAAAAAAATTAGCCAGTCGTGGTGGCGGGCCCCTGTAGTCCCAGCTACTGGGGAGGCTGAGGCAGGAGAATGGCGTGAACCCAGGAGGCGGAGCTTGCAGTGAGCTGAGATCGTGCCACTGCACTCCAGCCTGGGTGACAGAGAGAGACTCCGTCTCAAAAAAAAAAAAAAAAAAAAAAAAAGACCTGGAAAACTAACACTTTACAATCTATGGTGGTGTGACTATGTACTTTTCCTGCTAATCTATAGGCTTCACAAGATCAGGTACTTTGTCCTTTACCTGTCTAATCCGCCTGGTGCTCCTGGGCTCTCTAACCTTCTTGATCTTCTAAACTCTGCTACTCTTCAGTCCTTAATTAGCATAACCATTTCCAAGTTCAGGATCCTAAATTTTAAATCTTGCAGAGGGCTGGGATCAGCTTCCCTCACTTTTACTTCTCAGTTCAATCTCTAGTATCCTCATCCAATTTCTGGCTTAAGCAATTTGCTTCTATATGAATGAACCCTAAATAAATATCTCCACACAACCATTTAAATTAATTCCTGTGCATATCCTTTGTCAAGTCAGTGATCATTGCTTACATATGTAAAAAGAAAAAAGAAGTTGATTATTTCTTTTATTCTTGGGTTGAAATGTAAGCAGATCTTCTAGGAAGGAGATGTCGATTTTAGTACTAGCCTTTTAAGTAATTTCCTGCCTTCCTTTACACTAGCTATTAATGTCTTGGACCCTCAGTTTTCTTGGCTGTAAAATATGGCGGTTGAACTAAATAATTTCTTCAGCAATGCCAAGTTTTAAGATGCTATTTTATTGATTACAGGAATTTAACTTCATTTAATTGGCTCAAAGAACTACTATCAGAATTTCTTTAAAATAATATTAAATTTTATTTGTCCTATTATCTTTTCAGACTTTTTTTGCTTCTTTATATTGGATATTTTTAGTGATAAAATATTTTACACATGCAAAAAAGTAAAGAGAATCATACAACAGACACTTGTATCATGTATGATAATGTACCTGGCACACAGTAGGTGAATAATAAGTACTCTTGAAATGAAAGAATGATCTGGACCATCGTCAGAGGTAACTACAGTTGCTGTAAAATAGCTGTGATTTTCCCAGAATGACCAGCAGAGGGCGGACTTGCACATTGACAAAACTGACCCTTGATTTAGGTAAATTACCTTGGTGTCTTAGCTCCCCTGATACAACTCAATTATTGTGAAATTGTTTAGCACATATCCAACAGCTGATCTATGTACCCCTTGTTAACCATATTAAATGAACACAACTACATGTTCACAAATTGTTCAGAGACGTCAAAGTCAATGCATTGTCAAATAACAGTTTGGAAAATTTGCAGTACTTAAACCACCTATCTAGATCACTCTAAATCTCCCTGAATCTTCTTTGTCAGTTGTAGTTATATTTCTAAACCTTGTCATTAGGAGTATCAGAGTGATGGTCTGAATTAATTATCAAAGTTGCTGAATATTTTGTTTCACTAGTTAAATACTGTAATTTCTCTCTCTTGATCTGTTAACAAAATATATATAACGCCCCCCCATACACACACATGCATATCCATTCTTTTTGCCCAGAGGAAGCCACTGTTAACAGTTTCTTGAATCTTTTTTGAAATTTCATATGCACATATAACCTAGATATATAGGTTTTTTTTAACCATAAATGGGATCACAAATGCATGCAGTCCTGTAACGTAATTTTTAAAAATAAGCACGTAATCACCTACAATACATGTGTGTTAACTAGTAGAGATCTTGGCAGAGAGCAAAAGTCCTGAATGTTTCTGGTCTGATTACTGGGAATCCATTTGGCCCAGCCAACACACTCAATCCTTTGTTGTCTCTTGTGTGTAGATACGTGTTTTCAGTGGGAAGTCATAAAAATAACCCCTGAATCTTGGTTATCCTATACTTTGTGCCTCTGCACATGCAGGTGGAGGATTACCACAACAACAAGATACAGCTGTAAGAAAAAAGGCTTGCTTTGTAGTGTGGCTGAGCACCACAGCCAGATCAAAGCCAGAATTTCCAGTGTCAACCATGAGGATTCTCTTTCCCATAAATCCCTCTAAATTGTACGTTTCTTGCTGAGGAAATATTTGCCTTTGAATTTCTCAATCTCTATTTAAGGAAAATAAATGGAAAATAGTGGTTTAGATTCAGGAAATGCAAGGGTTACTTTAGCTTTTGCATGGCATTTGTACAGTCTAACATTAAACCCACTTTATTACTAGAATTTATATATAGTACCATGTTCAACTTCTTTTACACTGGTCCTTCTGTGTCAGGGATCCATAATCCGTGGGCCATGGACTGGTACTGGTCTGTGGCCTGTTAGGAACTGGGCCGCACAGCAGGAGGTGAGTTGTGGACTAGCAAGCAAAGCTTCATCTGTATTTACAGCCACTGCCCATTGCTTGCATTACTGCCTGAGTTTTGCCTCCTATCAGATCAGTGGTGGCATTGGATTCTCATAGGAGTGCAAATGCTATTGTGAACTGCGCATGTGAAGGATCTAGGTTGCGGGCTCCTTATGAGAATCTAATATCTAATGATCTGTTACTTTCTCCTATCCCTTGAGATGGGACCATCTAGTTGCAGGAAAACAAGCTCAGGGCTCCCACTGATTCTACATGATGGCGAATTGTACAATCATTTCGTTATATATTACCATGTAATAATAATAGAAATAAAGTACACAATAAATGTAATGCATTTGAATCTTCCCCAAATCATCCCCACCCCACCCCACTCTGTGGAAAAATTGTCTTCCACAAAACTGGTCCCTGGTGCCAAAAAGGTTGGAGACAACTGCTCTATGTTACACCAACATTAACTGATACTAACAGAAATCTTATTTACCACAGTAAACACATGAAGTTATTTTATATACATTTTCACAGAGCAAGTTCATTTTGGTAATACCCAAATCCATATAGCATACTATGTTTCTTCTATGATTATCATCATGGACTCTCAAAATTGGAAAATGAGTCCATCTGGTCCAATTTTACGTTATATATTAGCAGAGCCTTGCTATGCCCAAGGCTCTGCTAATAGATACCTCTGTTGAAAACTATTAATCCACAGACCAGCAGTAGCAGCAGCAGCAGCACCAGGGAACTCAGGCAAAGGCAAATTAAATTCAGAGGACCCACTTCACACACGTTGAATTGGAATTTTGGGGAGTTGGAACTAACAATCTGATTTAACAAGGACTTTGGGGGATTCTTGTCATACTAAAGTTTGAGAACCATTGATCTATAAACTCCTCATTTATGATCACTAGTTTCTGCTTAAATACTTCCTTAATTAGGAAATCTACTACTTTACAAGGCAGACCATTGCATTTTAGAACATCACTTCTTGTTGGAAAATCTCTTCTTATTTAGATCCAAGTCTACCTTCCTGGAGCCTCTATGTACTACTTGTTTTGCTCAACAAGAACACAAACAGTGTTGACTCCATCTTCTATATGATGGTGAGTTGTGGTCAAACACAGCTATCCTGCTCCTCTTCCTCCCTCCATGAGTGTCCTCCTCCCCCAATGAATGTCCTTCTTGGGATAGATAACTTTAGTGTCTTTTAAACGTTCACCAAGCTGCATTTATCTCTTTAATATTCTTATTGTTCTCCTTTAATGATGTTCCATTTTGTCACCATTCCTTCGAAGTGAAACACTTCAAAGAGCACAATAAAAAAATAAAGAAATAAAAATTTTTAAAATAAATTTAAAATGAGAACAGAAGATAATCCTTTAAGTGTGGTCTGACAACAGAGGGTAAAACAAATAGATACCTCTGTTAAAAAGTAAATGCTATTATTGGTTTGGGATTGGACATTCTGATTATAATAGGCTTTTTCCTTTATAAAACTGAAATATCTACAGAAGTCAGGTTTTCTTCTAAAAGGAGTTATTTATTTGGGTTAGTGACTTATTATTTGACATTTTCAAGATAATTTTACATTCGTTTTACTTAACCACAAACCATTATAAAGGAGAGGCATTTCCTTCGCTTTGCATAAATTATCCCTCCACCATTAGGATTCCCCAAGATAGGAAAGTTACATACCTGGGAAAAACCGTGGTGGTAAATGAGGGTCAGTCTGATGACCACGGCAGCCCATGACTGTGCCAAAGACAGATGACCTTTGCTTCCCCTCAGCCTCACCGCAATGTTTCATTGGCCAGTGCAGGAGAAACCAGGATGCTTCCTCATACTGCCCATCTTTATCTGAGAACCAAAGGACAAATATGGGTGTCACATGCCAGCTCCTTCTACCTCCTTCTGAAACCAGAGGACTGGACTGGGACCAACAGAGATCATGCTGTTTAGTCCACAGATTTCAGGAAAAGTGAATTCTGAAGAATCATTTTTTTTTTAGATCTTCCTATGTGTAAAATTCTTGCACAATTTTCACGAAAATTGTCAACTTTAAATGAGATTGTAAATCTCACCAAAGATTTTTACACATAGGAAGATCTAAAAAAAATGATTATTATTTTTTTCCTTTATAGCTGATGCTTGACTTTTTTCCCCCTTGGTAATATAGCTTATGAAGCAGATATATATGCCAATATATCTTTGATTTTAAGTCTTTCAAATAGAAGACCGTATGGATAAATTGACACATGAGAGACAGATAGATGTATGGACACATACATGTTCACAGTTGTTGTTTTAGAGATTATGCCACAGAGTCATCAAATGCTGTCTAACACTAAATTAGATTTTCCTGTGAGTTGGTAAGCAACCTGTTGTGGGAAGTAATCAAGCAGGGACTAGATATCCATCTATCAGAAAAAATGAATTGCTAGAGAGAGATGGCATAGCCTTTCCAAATTTAAGTTTCCATGAGTGTAGAGAAATGAGGATAATGGCTGTTAATGGTTAGTGTTTACCTTAGGAAAGCCATCAATCTAACTATTCTATCTGCACTAACTCATTTAATATAGAAAGAGATGCTTCCGAAAAGGGAATTTTAACAATAGTCTGACTTTCTGCAAAGAAAATGCCAAGTGACAAAGTTATATCGTTGATATACGCACATATTCACAAAAGACCACTATATAGGGAATAAGCTTTTGCAAATAAACACAGTATTGCCTCCAAATCAGTGACTTATTGTTAAACTTCCCAATTTCTTTCACCCTTAGCACTTTGCCTTCTAACTCCTATATCTCCTGCCTTCATTTAGTTGCCCAGTAGGAAGGTTGGACCAAAGTGTTTTCTTAGACCTCCAAACTAAAAGCCCTTTGCAGCCAAGAGTGGAGGAAAATAAATACATTTAGAAGGGAATTAAATCAATGCCAGCCTAGGAGGGTCCGCAGACCCGACAAAGGTTTCCTTTCAGCTTACTTTTAAATATGACCTTCAGGAGGCTAGAGACTTGTGAGGGTTTGGGTGTTCAGCCATTTATATTGGCTTGTTCCCAAGCTCTGCCTTCCCTTAGTGATGTCCTAGACAGCGCGCTCTGCAAACTCCTCACACAGTCCTCCCTTTCTCTATGTAAGGTAGACTTTAATCTGATCTGGAGTTCACTTACATCAAATGCATTTTGCCGTTTCTGTAGGATTTAATGGCACCAAAATTCTTCCCAAAACATGTTGATCCCCTACTCCATTGCTACTTCCTTCAGGAAGCAAGGGAAAGAGAGATTTGCTGAATGTCCACTCTGTCGCTGATGACTAGGTTAGGGGTTCTCACATAGATCACCTATGAAGAACTGATGACTAATCTCTTTTTATAGATTAGGAAGCCGTGGCTCAGAGAGAGAGTTGTCCAAAGGGAGGATTCCAGCTGCAACTGTAGCCTTCTGCTCCAGGGCCCTCTCCCTGCCTCATGGTACCCCATCGACACCTAGCCCATGCCCACAGCACCTCCAAGACACCTGGCTCAGCATTCAGCACCCTCTGCCTTGTACTGTAATAATCTGTGCCCACATCTTCTCTCCTTTACTGTCTTCTCTCCGAGGACCAGGAGTGGGTTGTGTTTATCCTTCTATCCCCCATAAGGAGCACAGTTTCTGGCTCACAGTGGGTTCTTGTTTTACAGTTGTTGAATTGCAGGATCGACGTGCACTGGCATTCCATCAAAAGAGCATTAGGACTTACTTGGAATCTGCACAGACTCTCAATGTGGTCACATTGTTCTAAACAGGTGAGCTCCAGCCCTTCATCCCGGCAGCACTTAATGGCCTCAGACCACAGACCCCAGTAGCAATCATTGCTACTCTGTCTTCCACATTCCCCTTCATTATCTGGAGGAGCAAAGACCATCATAAGTGATGAAAATCCAAGTACATAAGGATGAATGACCACTCAATTAAAAAACCTCTATGTCAGCAAAGGTTTCTAACATTTTTTTTTTTCAGGAATAATTCAATGTCCTAAAAATTGGGTTGGCTCCTGACTTTCACAATCTTTCCTTGGTGGAAAAAGTGATGATCCAGCCCCACTTGATTCCGAAGTCATCACTAACCCGGGAAGGGAGAATGTGTGTTGGAATAAATTTTAGGACATTGATTTTTAAAATCTCTCCTTTACCATTGTTCATGTGGGTTATAGGCTCTCTAAGTATTGCATCAGGGAAGGATAAGACTGGGCAGGAGAGCAGGAGCCCTCAGAAGTTCCCATCTTCCAGTTGTTCTTGTTCCCAGAAGTCTCTAGGTCAGATGGAGGAAAGGGATTACAGGAAGAAACAGAGAAGTTGCAAATAAGCAGCAGGAAGAGAGGGGTTTCCTTTACATACACACTATCTACCTGCCTCTGGAACCAAGCAGAGCCTCTTTAGCCTCTGCTCTGCCCAGTCTTGCCTTCCTCTTCCACACCATTTTTAAGGAAAGCTATTCTGTGCTTTGCCTCTAAACTTGCTCATATTGCCTCTATTTTTGAAAATGTACATAGATAAATCTCCAAAGGAATCATATTTGTTCAATGCTTAGCTGTCTTCCTAGCATTTTACCAAGTTTTTTACTTTCAATGTGGTCCTTAGAAAAAGTAGATAGAGCCAGTATTACTGCAACCCCACTTTCCTGACAGCTCACTGAAGAACAGTCACTTGTTCAGAGAATGCAAGTACCAAATAGTGAAGCTAGGCCAAGTACATGGGCTGTTTGTTACATGCTTGGCATCTAACTAGAAGCACTTCCAGTAACTTGCTGCCATATTTCAAGGTGCCCACCCACCCATGCTTCCTTCTGGGGAATTCCTGTCCAGATCCCCTCATGTCCTAAGCAGCGGTGCTCTGGCCAGTGTGTTTTTTCCCCCAGCTCTTGTCTCAGCTGAGTGCTGGTGGTGAGCTTCTGATATGGTTTGGCTGTGTCCCCACCCAAATCTCATCGTGAATTCCCACATGTTGTGGGAGGGACTCTGTGGGAGGTAATTGGATCATGGGGGCAGATCTTTCCCTGTACAAGCTGTCTCTTTGCCTGCTGCTATCCATGTGAGATATGCCATTCACCTTCCACCATGATTGTGAGGCCTTCCCAGCCATGTGGAACTGTAAGCCCAGTAAACCTCTTTCTTTTGTAAATTGCCCAGTCTCAGGTATATCTTTATCAGCAGTGCAAAAATGGACTAATACAGTAAATTAGTACCAGTACAGTGGGGTGCTACTGAAAAGATACCCAAAAATGTGGAAACGACTCTAGAACTAAGTAACAGGCAGAGGTTGGAACATTTTGGAGGGCTCAGAAGAAGACAAAAAATGTAGGAAAGTTTCAAACTCCCTAGAGACTTGTTGAATGGCTTTGACCAAAATGCTGATAATGATATAGACAATGAAATCCAGGCTGAGGTGGTCTCAGATGGAGATGAAGAACTTGTTGGGAACTGGAGTAAACTCTTGCTGTTTTAGCCAAGAGACTAGCAGAATTTTGTCCCTGCCCTAGAGACTTGTGGAACTTGGAACTTGAGAGAGATGATTTAGGGTATCTGGCAGAAGAAATTTCTAAGCAGCGAAGCATTCAAGAAGTGACTTGGGTGTTGTTAAAAGCACTCAGTTTTAAAAGAGAAACAGAGTATAAAAGTTGGGAAAATTTGCAGCCTGACGCTGCCATAGAAAAAAATATACCATTTTCTGAGGAGAAATTCAAGCCAGCTGCAGAAATTTGCATAAGTAGCAAGGAGCCGAATGTTAATTACCAAGACAATGAGGAAAATGTCCCCAGCGCATGTCAGAGGGCTTCATGGTATCTCCTCCCATCACAGGCTCGGAGGCCTAGGAGGAAAATATGGTTTTGTCTGCAGCCTAGGGACTTGGTACCCTGCTTCCCAGACACTCCATCCATGGATGAAAGGGGACAACATGGAGCTCAAGCCGTGGCTTCAGAGGGGTCAAGCCCCAAACCTCAGCAGCTTCCACATGGTATTGAGCCCGCGGATGCACAGAAGTCAAGAATTGAGATTTGGGAACCTTAGTGTATGGAAATGCTTGGATGCCCAGGGAGAAGTTTGATGCAGAGGTGGGTCCCTCATGGAGAATCTCTGCTAGAGCAGTGCAGAAGGGAAATGTGGAGTTGGAGCCCCCACACAGAGTCCCTACTGGGGCACTGCCTAGTGGAACTGTGAGAAGAGGGCCACTGTCCTCCAGACTCCAGAATGGTAGATCCACCAACAGCTTGCACCGTGCACCTGGAAAAGCCACAGATACTCAATTCCAGCCCATGAAAGCAGCCAGGAAGGAAGCTATACCCTGCAAAGTCACAGGGACAGAGCTGCCCAAGACCATGGGATCCCATTTCTTACATAAGTATGACCTGGATGTGAGACATGGAATCGAAAGAGATCATTTTGAAGCTTTAAGATTTGACTGCCTCACTGGATTTGAGACTTACCCAGGGCCTGTAGTCCCTTTGTTTTGGCCAATTTCTCCTATTTGGAATGGCTGTATTTACCCAATGCCTGTACCCCCATTGTATCTAGGAAGTAACTAACTTGCTTTTGATTTTACAGGCTCATAGGCAAAAGGGTCTTGCTTTGTCTCGGACGAGACTTTGGACTGTGGACTTTTGAGTTAATGCTGAAATGAGTTAAGACTTTGAGGGATAGTTGCAAACTGTAAGACCACTAAGTTTCTTTTATAAATTGCCCAGTCTTGGGTATGTCTTTATCAGCAGTGTGAAAACAGACAAATATAGCTCCTAACCCTTTAAGAGTTAGCAATGAGTGGGAGAGGCCAAAAGGAGAGTTACAAAGCTAGAGAGGAGGCAAGGGCAGCCTTTATGGGCCATGTGTAAGGTAAAATGAGAATGCCATCCAGCAGAGAGAGAACAGAATGGTGCAGTCAAAGAAAAATAGAAAGATAATGGTCCTAGTCCATGAGAAGGAAATACAGCATCCTTAGCTTTTCAGAACTGTTGTATTAAAGCCCTCTGTTTCTTCAAAATAACCCTAATTTTTTGAGCTAGCGAGTTGGAACTCTGTGCCATGATTTAGGTATAACCTGAGTGTCAGTGAGCTCAGAGTACAGAGGAGTGAACACTGCTACAGAGCCCCTCCTACAAAGGGTGCTGACTAAATAACTCGGAAGCCACCATCAGTGGGGCTTTACTGAGGTAGGAGCAGGGACTATGTGCAGGGCATACAATTAGTCTGAAATATTGGGTCCTTTCTTCATCACGCTCCTCTTGGGATATTTCTTTATTACTTAGTGTTAAGCGCATCTGTATAAGAGACCACCTGAGCAGGCTTAGTGTGAGCAACAAGGCTGTATATTCACTGGGGTACAAGTGGGCTGAGTCCGAGAAAGAAGTCAGCAAAGGGTGGTGAGAGTGGAACTCGTTTTATATTTTGGGTAGGTAGTGGAAAGTTACAGTTAGGGGCAGTTTTTTTGGGCAGGGGAAGAATGTCACAAGGTGCATAGTCCACCGAATGGTGGAATGTTACAAGATAGGTTAATCAGTTAAGGCAGGAACTAGCTCTTTCTTCTTCTTTAGTGGTTCTCCTGGTGCTTCAGGCTTTGTGACTCCAGGAGGCCTGTACGTGTGGGTCACAGGGGTCACAATGACTCGACCGTGGTGTAGCCTGTTCAGAAGACCTTACACTTAGTCCCTCGATGTTTTTAGGAAGTAGCATATTAAATATATCAACCTGTTTTTCAGCTCTATTGCTAACATAAAATTGTGTTTACATCTGTACTAAAATATTAATTGGTATGTTAAATTGTGATTTGTGTATATATTTATCTGTCCACTAGACTGTGACCTCCAGATCATAAGGCCAGTTTACTTTTCTTTAAATACACCGTGCCTAATACTACCCCTTGCCTGCCATAGGGACCCAATAAATATGCAAGGAATGAGTGAATGAATAAATTAGTATATTACCAAAGACAGTGTACCTCAGTAAATGGCACTAAAATGTATTACTAAGGCGAGAATAACGTGAAAATTTCTTCTTACTGATCTAAAGTTACATTCTCTACCTATACCCTCATGAAGAGAATAGGATAAATAAATAGTATCTCGTACAATGAATACATATCACATCCTCTTTAAGTTGAATTTTGGGGATGACTTATTGAACCCCTATTGTATAATTTACATGTCATCTCATGGTGCAACATCACTGCTTGCTGGGCCATTGCCATGGAAGCCAATGTGGGTGGTGAGACCTGCCCAAAACCTCCCCAACACTTTGCCCAGGGGGTCTGCCCTTTGAATCATGACTGCCTCTACTGACTTTGCTTTATTGAGTGCCTCCAGTAAATTAAAGCAGCTTTCCAGAAACTGGATGCAGGGATTTTTCCCCTAAGAGCCAGAAGCATTGTGAAAGTAGTCATTTACACAGGAGAAAGGTCACTTAGATCAGAAAAAGCCTGCTGGGATTGGTTGGTCAGACCCAATTGTTAAGTTTCCAAGAATTTGTCAAGGCAGTTGCTCAATTCTTAAATGATATAAACTTACGAACCAATTCTATGAAAACCAAAGATAAGAAAAACTCAAAACCATTACTTCCTTATTACTACATTTTACTATTATCGACACTTATAAAGTTATTTCTATGTATTGTATTTGCATGATGGAACTACTGCATAATAATGTGCTACTGTGTAGCATCTCTTCCCAACTTTGTGTTCAGCGAGTCATTTGGTAGCTTGAAATTGGCCTTGGTGGGAGTATTTACACCTTAGAACTCAGCAAACACTACAAATCAGGGCTATCCTCTGCCTCCAGAGCCTGTTGTTCATCATTTGCCAGCACACCACAGATGTGCCCTTGAATAAACTCAGCAATTTGAGCCATGCCTTTCAATGAGAATTAAACATTCAAATGAGGACAATGCTTTAGAATGCACAGTGGAGGATGCAGTAAACATCTGCTCAACATTCTCTAATCCTTGAGAAAAAAATTTCATAAAACTGCTGGAGTGGAAGCTCCCCTTCTTTGTATTATGAAAGTCAGCATGTGTAGACCCTTACTGCCAGCCACCCTCTCTCTCCTTGGGAAGCACTTTATGGGAACCAAGCTCAAAAGAGATTATGTCTCAACTGCATTTTAATACTCTGGCTGCAAACCTTTAATGAAAAAGGCAGAAAAGGTACATTAAAAGCCTCGTATTGATCCATCAGGCTTTTTATGATCATAGACAACAAAAATGAAGTGGTAAAGCAAAGGCTATTAACTTACTATGATAACAGCAGGACAAATAAACAGAAAAATGCTTTTCAAAAAGTGTAGGTATGAGCTTACATAAGCAGATTGCAAGAAAGTCACCACCCTTAAAAGGCCATCATTTATCAAAGCAATAAAAAAGTCACAATGATTTCAACCGGTATCTAGTGGTAGTGAAAGATACAGCCTTACAAATCAGATACTTCATACCCCAATACAATTGTTAATATTTAATTCTCTTGAGACAGTTTGCATGTTTTGAATTTAAATTAAACCAAGAAATCATTGCCAGAAATGTATGAGGTAATAAGATTTGTTTTTTGCCCAAAGTTAGGTCACAGTCCAACATACCAAGCCATAGATTACATTTTTTCAGTCTGGGAGACTATATTGTAAAGAGGCATGTTAAAATAAGACAGTAAATGCTTGCCTTTTTTTTTTTTTTTTTTTTTAAATACATTTGTCAATAGCTACCATAATGAAATAAATGCTCACTCGGGTACTATATCAAGTTCAATCACAGCCATAGGGTCAAACAGATACACACCTTAGCAGGTAATTCTTTCCTCTGGCCAACAACTTTCTCAGTTTTAATGATGCTCTGGACTCTGGAACTCAGCATCCTTACTTCTGTGGATGCTCAAAAAAGTTATTTTAGATATTTCTTTGCAGAGAGCAAGTCTTGTTTTCTTGAATCAGTTTCCTCTCTTTTTGCTAAAGCAATTTTCTTACGAGTTATTAAGTTGCTTATAAAACATTTATGAACAAATAACCTCACTAATTCACATTAAAAAGAAAAACAATCAATTTGCTAAGAGAGCAGCTGTGGTAAAACAAATGAACACACAAAATTTTTCAATCTCAAAAGAAAGTGTGCTGGTCACTTTCTCTTCTGTTTTTATCTCTTTTTAGCAGCAGCCTGGGAGAAAAATGTTGTGTGGTTGAGAGTTGCTTCTGGGTCAACCTGATTATTCAAAAAAACAAAGAAAGGTTGTTTTCCCTTTGCTCATGTTGATACTGTTCCTGCCCTCATTTCCAAGAAAGAGAGTAAACTCTTTACCTCCACTTTGGAAAAATATTTGCATAGAAATTTATCTTGCCTGATGAGCCTTTAGTCTTAGCTAGTGTGACATTTCTACATTATATGAATTTCCATTGCTGAACCATTTTAGGAAAAATTAAAATATTTTCCTCAGTAAATACATGTAGTCATAGCCTCTTTGCAACATGCTAAATCAGCCTTTGATTCATTTTGATTTAAATTATAACATTTTGCAAAAAAATGAAAGTATAAGGCTCTCAGAAAAATTTACATGCACCTTAGTAAGGAAATTTGACAACCCTCTAACTGGTCAATTGCCTATCTTTCTACATATATCATCTTTGGAGGTATTTCTCTTGCTACTGCCTGTTCAGTAACCCTTTGATGGGTCCTTGTGGCCTGCAGAACAAGTTGAAAATCTGCAATATGGCATTCAAGGCCTTCCAAGACTTACTTCCAACTTTCTGACTTTCCTTCCCCTACATTTACCCACAGGTGACCTATGGTACTTTCTGTAAGCTAAGAACTGTGTTCAGCACTTCAAATTCATTAACTCATTCATATCTCATGAAAACCCTAGGAAGTAGATGCTATTATCACTATTTTACAGAATAAGAAAGTGAGGCCCAGCAAGACTAAATAACTTGCCTAAGGTCACACAAGAGGTCAGTGGTAGAGCCTAAAACTGCAGTGTTCTTGTGGCAGTATTCATGCTCTAACCACTACTCATTACCTCTCCTGTGTTCTAGATACCTGCAGATCCCACTTTGCTCTTGCTCAAGCTATGGCTTTGGTTTGAAATGCCACTTCTCCCGTAACTACCACCCTGCCTTCAGGAGCCAGCTCAAATGCTACTGCCTCCCATAAGTCTTACCCAATCCCTGCCAGCCCCACCTCCTATCAGAATTTTCCTCCCTCCTCTGCCTCTCAAAGCATTTTACTCCTCTGCTCAGAAAAAAATTGTAAAGAGTCATTCACTTCCACAGTGTTTTGAGGCCAGTGCCTATTTCCTCTTTGTATGTATTCCCCACAAAGACCTTCCACAGAATCAACGTAATCAGTAAATTACATCGTGTTCAATAGATTTTGCTGAGTTTAATTGAACATGGCAGCTTCCTGAATGGTAATCCCTTTCTTAACTACATTGAGCAGGGGGCAGAAAAATCCAGGAAAAATCTGTACTCAGGATGAAGGCCTTGAGAAAAAACTGGTTCATGCTGGGAGGCTGTGTGGTTAATGATGGAAGGTCTTTTTAGTTGGACTATCTGCACCCTAATCCAGGCTCCTCCTCTTCTTAGTTGAATGGTTTTGGGCACATTCTTTAATCTCTCTTAGCCTCACTAAGATCATTAATAAAATGTGGGTACTCACACATGACTCCATTCTAGATAAATGGCAGCCATTTTCATTATGTACACATTTGATCTCTGGTGACATCTACTATCTTCTCCACCTCATCAAATAGCACTATTGTCCCTCGAAGTGCTTCACCCAAAACTAGAAGCCTTCCAGGATTCCTTTGACTCCTTCACCCCTCATAACCAATATGACAGGAAATCATAACCAATATGACAGGAAATCATATTGACTCTGCCTCCTGAAAATATCTAACATTTTTCCATTTCTCTACATCACTGCTGCCATCACCTTAGTCTAAACCACCACTATCATCTTCTTGCCTGGGTTTCTGTAATGACTTATAAACAGTTCTTCCTGATCCACTTTATTTCCTTCAGTCTATTCTTCACACAGTATTTAGTCATCTTTTAAAAATGTAAATTAGATCGCATCACTCCCTCGTTGAAACCACCCAATGGCTTCACATCATGCACAGAATAAAATCCAGCCCCTGCATGATCTGGCCCCTGCTATCACTCTGACCCCTCATACCACTCTTCTCATTCTTCTTCCTAGCCTACTTGTTTTCTTACTGTTCATCAAACATACTGGGCTCATTTCCATTGTCAGAAGCCCACTGGTTTTCTTACTGTTCCTCAAGCACACCTTCATACAATCTTGCCTAGAAAGCTTTTCCTTCTGGATTTGACATAGACATCTCCTATTTATTCAGCCTTCAACTTAAATGTCTATTTACCAATCTATCTCTATATATGTATATATTTGTGGATATAACACACAAGGACACATGCACACATGCACACACACACACACACACAGAGTTTTTTTATCTGTTTGCCCACTAAAATTTATGTTCTATAAGAGCAGGAACTTGGTCTCCCTCATTAAAAACTATAATCCTACAAGGGAAACTATTACCTGGCATATAGCATATGCTAAATACCTGCTGAATAAATGAATATTTGTTGACCTGAATAATAAGAAAACACATTAATATATAACAACTATAAAATATCATATTCATATATTAAACAAACATTTATAAAGCACCTACCATATACCAGATATTGTGTTAAGTAATGAGGAATCAAAAGTAAAGCACAATTTCATCCCTTCATGGGGTGAGTTTACTGTCTGATATTGTTTCATTAGCTTAATGAAACTTAAGCTAATAGTTTCATAGCTCCCAGCTCTTCCCTTCATGGGGTGAGCTTACAGTCTGATGTTAAGTTTCATCATGGATATTGGGACCTTTGTATAAAAAGGAAAAATATCTTTATATTACTTTCATGTTTCTTCATCTTTCCAGTGCTTATTGTCCACATGGCCTAGTGAGAAGGTGGGTACTTTAACAGGATATGTGCAGTCTTTAGAGTTTTATGGATCTGGGTTCAAATCTCAATCTTCCCCCAACCAGCTATATGTATATTAAAAACTCATATAACCTCTTTGGGTCTTCTCACTTCATCTACAAGAAAAGAAATGGAGATTTCAACAAGATGGAAGAATAGAAAGCCCTTGACTCTTCTTCCTCCCACAGACACACCAATTCAACAGCAACACAAGGATCAATTCCCTTTAAGGAAATCTAAAAACTAGTTGAAAGGCTCCTGCACTCTGGGCAAGTGAAAAATCAGTCACAATAAAACTGGTAGGAAAAGTGGACACACCTTGTTCCTATATCCCTATCCCCATCACAGTTCCATATGATCTGGAGGGAACCTTTAGCTCCCAGCTCTTCCCTGAGCAGCAAAGGAGATAACGCCATGTATTTAGCATCCCATTTTTTTTTCTGGTGCCACCAAAGGAATTGGATTTTATCTTGCCTGTTTCAGAATGCTGATGAGTCCTAGACTTTTGGGTACTATGAGGAACAAAGTGGAGGTTTGAACAAGTGTGTAGGCATTCACTGCAGCTCCTCCTCACAGCACAGAGAAAGCAAGTTAGAACACAATCTCACATCTTCTTCCTGAGGAGAGAAAGAGTTACACTCTGCAACCAGCATTTCAATTTTTAAGGGCCTAGCCAAAGGATTGGTTTGTGACCCACCTGTCTCAGAGTGCTAATGGGACTTGGCACTCTCCACACACCTGGCCACTGCTAAGAAAAAAGATGTCTGTTTAGACTCGTATGAAAATTTGAGAGGCCCATAGAAGCTCTGGCCAGGTTGACTGGTGAACGTCTTCTCCAAATAAGGCCAATTTGTAAAGACTGTAAGAGGTGGCAGATTTTTTTTCTTTAATGTATAGATTTCAACACAAAAAGTTAAGGAAAATAAAGAAACAAGAAAACACGTTCCAAACAAATGAGCAAGATAAAACTCCAAAACCTAATGAAATGGAGATATATAAATTACCTGACAGAGAATTCAAAATAACCATAATAAAAATGTTCAATGAGCTCAAGAGAACAATGCACAAAGACAGTGAGAATTTAAAATAAAGTGATGGAAAAATTTTAAAATAATCACAGAGAAATATTGAAGCTGAATAACATAATAACTGAACTGAAACATTCAAAAGAGGGACTCAATAGCAGACAAGAGCAGGCAGAAAAAGGAATCAGCAAACAAGTGAGTTGAAATTATCCGCTCAGAGGAGCAAAAAGAAAAAAAGAATCAAAACAGTGAAGATAACTTAAGGGATTTATGGGGGACCATCAGGCAAACCAAATACACATTATGGGAATCTCAGAGGAAAAGAAAGCAAACACCCAAGAGTTTATTCAAAGAAACAGTAGCTGAACACATTCCAAATCTGAGGAAGGAAATAATATCCAGATCAAGGAACCCAAAGAAATCCACACTGATACATTTTGATTACACATAAGGAAAAATTAAAAAGAAAAAAAAATCCACACTGAGACATTCGAATTGACATAAATCAAAGACTAAGAAAGAATTTTGAAAGCAACAGGAGAAAAGTGATTTGTCGCATACAAGGGAACCCTTACAAGACTCTCAGTAAATTTTTGCAGCAGAAACCTTGCAGGTCAGAAGGGCGTGAAATGACATTGAAAATACTGAAAGATTGAAACTCCTACCAAAAATTAGTATAATGGCAAAACTATCCTTCATAAATGAAGACTAGGTAAAGACTTTCCCAGATAAACAAAGGTTGAGGGAATTTGTTATTACTAGATTTGCCTCATAAGAAATACTAGATGGAGTTCTTTGACTTGAAAGAATGCTAAACATAAACACAATAACATAAGAAAGTATAAAACTCATTGGTAAAGGCAAATATATAGACAAATAAAATACTATATTACTGTAATGGTGGGATAAATCACTTTTAATTCTGATATATAATTTAAAAGAAAATATATAGTATATTATATATACTATATAATATATACTATAGTGTATATAATATATAATATATATTATAGTATACATTATACTGTATATTATATATAAAATATATACTATGTATTATATATTAATATCTACTATAGTATATATAACATATATAGTATATACTATACTATAATATAACTTAAAAATATGTGAATAGATATACAATATAAGTAGCTATAAATGACCACATCAGTAACATAAAGTATAGAGAAGGAGTAAAAGTGTCAAGTGTTTGTATGTAATTATGCAATTGAAGTTTAAGTGTTATAAACTTCAAATAGACTGTTATATTTTAGGTAAGCCCCATAGTAACCACAAAGAAAATATCTACAGAAGTTACAGAAAAGTAAATGATAAAAGAATCAAAGAATATCAATACAAAAACCTCAATAAAACACAAAGAAAGATGGCAAGAAGAAAAGAGAGGCAAAAGAACTACAAGACAAATAGGAAATAATAAGCAAAACAGCAATCATAAAGCTAACCATATCAATAATTGCTTTAGATGTAGATGGATTAAACTCTCCAACCAAAAGACAGAGAGTGGCTAAATAGATTTTAAAAAAACAAAATCAACTATGTGTTGTCTATAAGAGACTCACTTTAGATTTAAGGACACACATACACTGAAAGTAAAGGGATAGAAAAAGTTATTCCATGTGAATGATAACCAAAAAAGAACAGGGGTGGACTTACTTATTTAGAACAAAACAGACTTTAAGTCAAAAACTGCCACAAGAGAAAAAGAGAATATCATGTAGTAATAAAAGAATTAATCCACCAGAAAGGTATAACAATTGTAAATATATATGCTACAACGTCAGAGCACCTAAATAGATAAAGCAAACACTGACAGACCTGAAGGGTAAAATAGACAGCAATACAATGATATTAGGAGACTGCAATACCCCACTTTCAATAATAAATAGAACAAGCAGACAGAAAAGCAACAAAGAAACAATGAACTTGAACAACACTGTTGACAAAAGTGGACCTAATAGATATTTATGGACCATTTAACCCAACAACGTAGAATATACATTTTTCTAAAGTGCACACAGAAAATTATCCAAGATAGATCATACTAGGTCATAAAACAAGTCTTAACAAATTTAAGAAAGTTCAAATCACGCAAAGTATATTTTCCAACCACAATGAAATGAAACTAGAAATCAATAGCTGAAGTAAAGTGGAAAAAAACCACAAAAATGTGGAAATGAAACAACAGTTTTTAAAATAACCAATAGGTCAAAGAGAAATCAGAAAATATCTTGCGACAAATGAAAATAAGCATACACTATACAACAACTTATGGGATACAGCAAAAGCAGTACTACAAGGAAATTTTACAGTGATAAATGCCTACATTAAAAAAGAAGGATCTCAAAAACACAATTTAACTTTATACCTCAAGGAATTAGAAAAAGAACAAACTAAACCAAAAGTTAGCAGAAGGAAGTAAATAATAAAGATTAGAAGTAAAATAGAAAACAGAAAAACAACAGAAAAAGAAACAATGAAACAGTTGGATTTTGAAAAGGTAAAAACATTAACAAACCTATAGCTAGACTAACTAAGAAAAAATGAGGTGACTCAAATAAAATAAGTAATGAGGGGGACGGAGCAAGATGGCCGAATAGGAACAGCTCCAGTCTCCAACTCCCAGCGCGAGCGACACAGAAGACCGGTGATTTCTGCATTTTCAACTGAGGTACTGGGTTCATCTCACTAGGGACTGCCGGACAATCGGTGCTGGTCAGCTGCTGCAGCCCGACCAGCGAGAGCTGAAGCAGGGCGAGGCATCGCCTCACCTGGGAAGCGCAAGGGGGAAGGGAATCCCTTTTCCTAGCCAGGGGAACTGAGACACACAACACCTGGAAAATTGGGTAACTCCCACCCCAATACTGCGCTTTAAGGAATCGGGCACACCAGGAGATTATATCCCACACCTGGCCGGGAGGGTCCCACGCCCACGGAGCCTCCTTCATTGCTAGCACAGCAGTCTGTGATCTACCGGCAAGGCAGCAGTGAGGCTGGGGGAGGGGCACCCGCCATTGCTGAGGCTTAAGTAGGTAAACAAAGCCTCTGGGAAGCTCTAACTGGGTGGCGCTCACAGCAGCTCAAGGAAACCTGCCTGTCTCTGTAGACTCCACCTCTGGGGACAGGGCACAGTAAACAATAACAAACGCAGCAGAAACCTCTACAGACGCAAATGACTCTGTCTGACAGCTTTGAAGAGAGCAGTGGATCTCCCAACACGGAGGTTGAGATCTGAGAAGGGACAGACTGCCTGCTCAAGTGGGTCCCTGACCCCTGAGTAGCCTAACTGGGAGACATCTCCCACTAGGGGCAGTCTGACACCCCACACCTCACAGGGTGGAGTACACCCCTGAGTTCCAAAGCAAGAATCAGACAGGTACACTCGCTGTTCAGCAATATTCTATCTTCTGCAGCCTCTGCTGCTGATACCCAGGAAAACAGGGTCTGGAGTGGACCTCAAGCAATCTCCAACAGACCTACAGCTGAGGGTCCTGACTGTTAGAAGGAAAACTGTCAAACAGGAAGGACACCTACACCAAAACCCCATCACTACGTCACCATCATCAAAGACCAGAGGCAGATAAAACCACAAAGATGGGGAAAAAGCAGGGCAGAAAAGCTGGAAATTTAAAAAATAAGAGCACATCTCCCCCGGCAAAGGAGCGCAGCTCATCGCCAGCAATGGATCAAAGCTGGACGGAGAATGACTTTGACAAGATGAGAGAAGAAGGCTTCAGTCCATCAAACTTCTCAGAGCTAAAGGAGGAATTACGTACCCAGCGCAAAGAAACTAAAAATCTTGAAAAAAAAGTGGAAGAATTGATGGCTAGAGTAATTAATGCAGAGAAGGTCATAAACGAAATGAAAGAAATGAAAACCATGACACGAGAAATACATGACAAATGCACAAGCTTCAGTAACCGACTCGATCAACTGGAAGAAAGAGTATCAGCGATTGAGGATCAAATGAATGAAATGAAATGAGAAGAGAAACCAAAAGAAAAAAGAAGAAAAAGAAATGAACAAAGCCTGCAAGAAGTATGGGATTATGTAAAAAGACCAAATCTACGTCTGATTGGGGTGCCTGAAAGTGAGGGGGAAAATGGAACCAAGTTGGAAAACACTCTTCAGGATATCATCCAGGAGAACTTCCCCAACCTAGTAGGGCAGGCCAACATTCAAATCCAGGAAATACAGAGAACACCACAAAGATACTCCTCGAGAAGAGCAACTCCAAGACACATAATTGCCAGATTCACCAAAGTTGAAATGAAGGAAAAAATCTTAAGGGCAGCCAGAGAGAAAGGTCGGGTTACTCACAAAGGGAAGCCCATCAGACTAACAGCAGATCTCTCGGCAGAAACTCTCCAAGCCAGAAGAGAGTGGGGGCCGATATTCAACATTCTTAAAGAAAAGAATTTTAAACCCAGAATTTCATATCCAGCCAAACTAAGTTTCATAAGTGAAGGAGAAATAAAATCCTTTACAGATAAGCAAATGCTTAGAGATTTTGTCACCACTAGGCCTGCCTTACAAGAGATCCTGAAGGATGCACTAAACATGGAAAGGAACAACTGGTACCAGCCATGGCAAAAACATGCCAAAATGTAAAGACCATCAAGGCTAGGAAGAAACTGCATCAACTAACGAGCAAAATAACCAGTTAATATCATAATGGCAGGATCAAGTTCACACATAACAATATTAACCTTAAATGTAAATGGACTAAATGCTCCAATTAAAAGACACAGACTGGCAAACTGGATAAAGAGTCAAGACCCATCAGTCTGCTGTATTCAGGAGACCCATCTCACACGCAGAAATATACATAGGCTCAAAATAAAGGGATGGAGGAAGATT
Source organism: Chlorocebus sabaeus (assembly GCF_047675955.1). Taxonomy (NCBI): domain Eukaryota; kingdom Metazoa; phylum Chordata; class Mammalia; order Primates; family Cercopithecidae; genus Chlorocebus; species Chlorocebus sabaeus. Next base: position 63,102,527 of record NC_132928.1, read on the forward strand.
TACCAAGCAAATGGAGAACAAAAAAAAGCAGGGGTAGCAATACTAGTCTCTGATAAAACAGACTTTAAACCATCAAAGATCAAAAGAGACAAAGAAGGCCATTACATAATGGTAAAGGGATCAATTCAACAGGAAGAGCTAACTATCCTAAATATATATGCACCCAATACAGGAGCACCCAGATTCATAAAGCAAGTCCTTAGAGACTTACAAAGAGACTTAGACTCACATACAATAATAATGGGAGACTTCAACACTCCACTGTCAACATTAGACAGATCAACGAGACAGAAAGTTAACAAGGATATCCAGGAATTGAACTCATCTCTGTAGCAAGCAGATCTAATAGACATCTATAGAACTCTCCACCCCAAATCAACAAAATATACATTCTCAGCACCACATTGCACTTACTCCAAAATTGACCACATAATTGGAAGTAAAGCACTCCTCAGCAAATGTACAAGAACAGAAATTATAACAAACTGTCTCTCAGACCACAGTGCAATCATACTAGAACTCAGGACTAAGAAACTGAATCAAAACCGCTCAACTACATGGAAACTGAACAACCTGCTCCTGAATGACTACTGGGTACATAACGAAATGAAGACAGAAATAAAGATGTTCTTTAAAACCAATGAGAACAAAGATACAACATACCAGAATCTCTGGGACACATTTAAAGAGGGAAATTTATAGCACTAAATGCCCACAAGAGAAAGCAGGAAAGATCTAAAATTGACACTCTAACATCGCAGTTAAAAGAACTAGAGAAGCAAGAGCAAACACATTCGAAAGTTAGCAGAAGGCAAGAAATAACTAAGATCAGAGCAGAACTGAAGGAGATAGAAACACAAAAAACCCTCCAAAAAATCAATGAATCCAGGAGTTGATTTTTTGAAAAGATCAACAAAATTGACAGGCCGCTAGCAAGACTAATAAAGAAGAAAAGAGAGAAGAATCAAATTGATGCAATAAAAAATGATAAAGGGGATATCACCACCGACCCCACAGAAATACAAACTATCATCAGAGAATACTATAAACACCTCTATGCAAATAAACTGGAAAATCTAGAAGAAATGGATAATTTCCTGGACAGTTATACTCTTCCAAGACTAAACCAGGAAGAAGTTGAATCCCTGAATAGACCAATAGCAGGCTCTGAAATTGAGGCAATAATTAATAGCCTACCAACCAAAAAAAGTCCAGGACCAGATGGATTCACAGCCGAATTCTACCAGAGGTACAAGGAGGAGCTGGTACCATTCCTTCTGAAACTATTCCAAACAATAGAAAAAGAGGGAATCCTCCCTAACTCATTTTATGAGGCCAACATCATCCTGATACCAAAGCCTGGCAGAGACACAACAAAAAAAGAGAATTTTAGACCAATATCCCTGATGAACATCGATGCAAAAATCCTCAATAAAATACTGGCAAACCGGATTCAGCAACACATCAAAAAGCTTATCCACCATGATCAAGTGGGCTTCATCCCTGGGATGCAAGGCTGGTTCAACATTTGCAAATCAATAAACATAATCCAGCATATAAACAGAACCAAAGACAAGAACCACATGATTATCTCAATAGATGCAGAAAAGGCTTTTGACAAAATTCAACAGCCCTCATGCTAAAAACCCTCAATAAATTCGGTATTGATGGAACGTACCTCAAAATAATAAGAGCTATTTATGACAAACCCACAGCCAATATCATACTGAATGGGCAAAAACTGGGAAAATTCCCTTTTAAACCTGGCACAAGACAGGGATGCCCTCTCTCACCACTCCTATTCAACATAGTGTTGGAAGTTCTGGCTAGGGCAATCAGGCAAGAGAAAGAAATCAAGGGGATTCAGTTAGGAAAAGAAGAAGTCAAATTGTCCCTGTTTGCAGATGACATGATTGTATATTTAGAAAACCCCATTGTCTCAGCCCAAAATCTCCTTAAGCTGATAAGCAACTTCAGCAAAGTCTCAAGATACAAAATTAATGCGCAAAAATCACAAGCATTCTTATACACCAGTAACAGACAAACAGAGCCAAATCATGAATGAACTTCCATTCACAATTGCTTCAAAGAGAATAAAATACCTAGGAATCCAACTTACAAGGGATGTAAAGGACCTCTTCAAGGAGAACTACAAACCACTGCTCAGTGAAATCAAAGAGGACACAAACAAATGGAAGAACATACCATGCTCATGGATAGGAAGAATCAATATCGTGAAAATGGCCATACTGCCCAAGGTTATTTATAGATTCAATGCCATCCCCATCAAGCTACCAATGAGTTTCTTCACAGAATTGGAAAAAGCTGCTTTAAAGTTCATATGGAACCAAAAAAGAGCCCGCATCTCCAAGACAATCCTAAGTCAAAAGAACAAAGCTGGAGGCATCACGCTACCTGACTTCAAACTATACTACAAGGCTACAGTAACCAAAACAGCATGGTACTGGTACCAAAACAGAGATATAGACCAATGGAACAGAACAGAGTCCTCAGAAATAATACCACACATCTACAGTCATCTGATCTTTGACAAATCTGAGAGAAACAAGAAATGGGGAAAGGATTCCCTATTTAATAAATGGTGCTGGGAAAATTGGCTAGCCATAAGTAGAAAGCTGAAACTGGATCCTTTCCTTACTCCTTATACGAAAATTAATTCAAGATGGATTAGAGACTTAAATGTTAGACCTAATACCATAAAAATCCTAGAGGAAAACCTAGGTAGTACCATTCAGGACATAGGCATGGGCAAAGACTTCATGTCTAAAACACCAAAAGCAACAGCAGCAAAAGCCAAAATTGACAAATGGGATCTAATTAAACTAAAGAGCTTCTGCACAGCAAAAGAAACTACCATCAGAGTGAACAGGCAACCTACAGAATGGGAGAACATTTTTGCAATCTACTCATCTGACAAAGGGCTAATATCCAGAACCTACAAAGAACTCAAACAAATTTACAAGAAAAAAACAAACAACCCCATCAAAAAGTGGGCAAAGGATATAAACAGACAGTTCTCAAAAGAAGACATGCATACAGCCAACAGACACACGAAAAAATGCTCATCATCACTGGCCATCAGAGAAATGCAAATCAAAACCACAATGAGATACCATCTCACACCAGTTAGAATGGCGATCATTAAAAAGTCCGGAAACAACAGGTGCTGGAGAGGATGTGGAGAAATAGGAACACTTTTACACTGTTGGTGGGATTGTAAACTAGTTCAACCATTATGGAAAACAGTATGGCAATTCCTCAAGGATCTAGAACTGGATGTACCATATGACCCAGCCATCCCATTACTGGGTATATACCCAAAGGATTATAAATCATGCTGCTATAAAGACACATGCACACGTATGTTTATTGCAGCACTATTCACAATAGCAAAGACTTGGAATCAACCCAAATGTCCATCAGTGACAGACTGGATTAAGAAAATGTGGCACATATACACCATGAATACTATGCAGCCATAAAAAAGGATGAGTTTGTGTCCTTTGTAGAGACATGGATGCAGCTGGAAACCATCATTCTTAGCAAACTATCACAAGAACAGAAAACCAAACACCGCATGTTCTCACTCATAGGTGGGAACTGAACAATGAGATCACTTGGACTCGGGGAGGGGAACATCACACACCGGGGCCTATCATGGGGAGGGGGGAGGGGGGAGGGTTTGCATTGGGAGTTATACCTGATGTAAATGACGAGTTGATGGGTGCTGACGAGTTGATGGGTGCAGCACACCAACATGGCACAAGTATACATATGTAACAAACCCGCACGTTATGCACCTGTACCCTAGAACTCAAAGTATAATAATAAAAAATAAAAAAAATAAAAAAAATAAAATAAAAAATAATGAAAGAGAAGACATTACAATGAAAGCCACAGAAATAAAAAGGATCATAATATTCTACTATGAACAATTACATATAATGAACCAGTTAACCTAAAAGAAATGGATAAATTCCTGGAATCATACAACCTACTAAGACTTAATCATGAAGAAATAGAAAATCTGAATAGAGTTTGAATCATTAATAAAAAACCTCCCAAGATGGAAAAGCCCAAGATCCAATGACTTCTTTGGCAAGTTCTATCAAACATTTGAAGAATTAAAGCCAATTAATCTCAAACTCTTCCAAAAGATCGAAGAGAAAGGAATACTTATTACTATAGTTTTATGAAGTCAGCGTTACTCCAATACCAAAGCCAGACAAAGATACTATGAGGTAAGAAAAGTACAGTCCAATATCTCTGATTAGTATCCATGCAAAAATCCTCAACAAAATACTAGCAAACTGAATTCAACAAAATATTAAAAGGACCATTCACCATAATCAAGTGGGACTCAAGGATGAATGGTTCAACACATACAAATCAATTAATATAATACACCACATAAAGAGAATGAAGAATAAAAGCCATATGATCACACAATGAGGAAAAGTCTGTCTCTTCAATAAATGGTATTGGGAAAACTGGAAATTCACATGCAGAAGGATAAAAAGCGACCCTTATCTCACCCTCTATACAAGAAGCAACTCAAATGGATTAAAGAATTAAACGTAAGACCTGAAATTAAACTACTAGGAGAAAACATAAGGGAAAAGCTCCACAACATTGGTCTAGATAGTGATTTTTTGGATAAAACCCTGAAGTACAGACAATACAAGCAAAAATAGACAATTGGGATTTTATCAAACTATTAAGCTTCTGCACAGCAGAAGAAACAATAGAGTGAAGAGACAACCCACAGATTGGGAGAAGATATCTGCAGATCATACATGAGATAAAGGGCTTATATCCAAAATATACAAGGAACTCAAACTATTCAATAACAGGAAAACAACCCTATTTTAAAAGAGGCAAAGACCTGAATAGTAATTTCTCAAATGAAGACATACAAATGGCCAACAGATACATGAAAAAATACTTAAGAACTCAAATTATCAGAGAAATGCAAATTAAAACCACAGTGAGAGATCACTTCACACCTGTTTGATTGGCTATGAGTATCATTAGAAAGACAAAAGATAAGTATTGGCAAGGATGTGAGGAAAAGAGAATCCTTGTACACTGTTGGTGGAAATGGAAATTAGTACAGCCATTTTGGAAAACAGTATGGAGGTTCCTCAAAAAACTAAAAATAGAATTACCTAGTGATCCAGCAATTTCACTTCTAGGGCATATACCCAAACGAACTGAAATCAGTATGTTGAAGAGATGCCTGCACTCTCATGTTTATTGCAGCACCCATTAGCCAAGATATGAAACAACAAAAGAGCCCACAACAGATGAATGGATTTAAAAAGGGTGCTATACAGCTGGGCACGGTGGCTCATGCCTGTAATTCCATTACTCTAGGAGACTGAGGTGGGTGGATCACTTGAGGTCAGGAGTTAGAGACTGGCCTAGCCAACATGATAAAAGCCCATCTCTACTAAAAATACAAAAATTAGCCAGGCGAGGTGCCATGTGCCTGTAGTCCCAGCTACTAGGGAGGCTGAGGCAGGAGGATCACCTGAGCCTGGAAGGCAGAGATTACAGTGAGCTGAAATCATACCACTGCACTACAGCCTGGGTGACAAGAGCAAAATTTCGTCTCAAAGAAAAAAAAGAGTGCTATAAATACATAATGAAATACTATTGGGCCTTAAGAAACAGGAAATCCTGTCATTTGCATTTGGAACAACATGGATGAACCTCGAAGACATTATGCTAAGTGAAATAAGCCAGGCACAGAGGGACAAATATTGCATAATCTGACTTATATGTGGAATCTAAAAAGGCTGAATACATAGAAGTAGAGAGTAAAATGCTGGTAACTAGAGCCTGGTAGGAGTAGGGGAGTAGGCAGGGAAAAGGGAAATGTGTGTGAATGAGTACAAAATTTCAGCTAGGTAGGAGGAATAAGTTCTGGTGATCTATTGGTGATGATAATTATAATTAATAGTGTATATTTCAATAAATAAATATTATTGGTCAATTAAAAATAAAAAAATTTAAAAATGTATCTTCTCAAAAGTCTTATTTTCGAGTAGCATTATAGCATACTGGTTAAGTACACAGGACCCCAAGTCCAGACTACCATTGTTGGATTACCAAATGTGTAAATACAAATCAGCTATTTAACTTCCCTGTGCCTCAGTTTCCCCTCAGCAAATGATGAGACCAATAGTATCTCATAAAATTGTTCTAAATGTAAAATGAGGATGCTGGCATAGTTTGTATGTTTCTAAATTATGTCATGTTGAAATGTGACCCACATTGTTAAAGGCGAGGCCTAGTGGGAGATGTTTGGGTCATAGGGTTGGGTTCCTCATGAACGGCTTGGTGCCACCCCCTTGGTGATGAGTGAGTTCTTGATCTGTGAGTTCACACAAGAACCGGTTGTTTAAAAGAGCCTGGCATCTCCCTTGCTCCTCTTCTCACCATGTGACACACCTTCTCCCCGTTCACCTTCCTCTACGATTGGAAGCTTCCTTCGGCCCGCATCAGAAGCAGATGCTGGTGCCATGCTTCTTGTACAGCCTGCAGAACCATGAGTCAAATAGACCTCTTTTTAAAATAAATTACCTAGCCTCAGACATTCCTTTATAGCAACAAAAAATGGACTAATATACATGTGAATCATTTAGAAGAGTATTAAGCACACAGTAAGCACTCAATAAAGGTTAGCTATTCCTCCTGTTACTCTTTGCTCTCCTAACAAATCACTCAAACTTAATAGCATAAAGCAGTAATCATTCAGTTATGCCTCCAGGTCTATGGATCAGGGACTTGCAAAGAGAATAATAGGGAAGGCTGATCTCTGCTCCACAATGTCTGAAGGCTTAGCTGGGAAAGCCTAGTCTTAGAGCCTAGGAGTGACTCTACAGCTATGTGCTGGGATCCTTTGAGGGTTTATTTCACAGTTCTGAGGGTTGAAGATGGTTGTTGACCAGGAACTCCACAGAGGCTATTGACCCAAATACCTATACGGAGCCTTTCCATATGGCTTCATGGCTTTCTACCAGCACGGGAGAAAGTTGCCACAAGTCAGTGTCCCAAAAGTCAGGAATCAGAGGCTGTGAGTTTCCTAAGGCCTGCACCCAGAATTTGGCCCAGGGTCACTTTCTCTGTATTCTTCTGGTCAAAGGAGTCTCAAAGCCCTCCCAAGTTCAAAGGGAAGGGACACAGACCTCACTACCTAATGGACGAAATGTCAATGTCATGCTGTACAAGAGCATGTGGGTTGGGTGTATTGTTATGGCCATCTCTGGAAAATACAATCTGTCATAGCTACTACTGTTAATATGATGCCCTACTAGTCATGAAAAACATTTTAACTCTAAGGGATGCCCTCTCCAGTGCCTAAAAATTGAGGTAAAATATAGGAGGAGAAGGCAAGAGAGGAGAGGCATTAGCCATTTATATATCATCACAAATTAGACATTATTCAGTCAAATGCTCTAGTTTAACAAGTGACAAAATGAGGTTAAGAGAAGTGAAGTGAGTTGCCCAAAATCATCCTGCTGGCAGAAGCACTGGGATATTTTGTTTCTAATACACCACAATACCTGGAAGAACAACAAAATGTAGATCGAAGGGGAATAAACAGGGAGATGATGAAGAGAGAAAAGGTGAACTAGAGAAGGAAATGGGCAGGAAGACAGAGAAAGAATTGCCAACAACTGCCTCTGAGACTCCAGTAGTCTTTGGATGCGTTCCCATACTTGATTTTAAACTGCAGAGCTGCTGGGAAACCTTAAGCCCTTGAATAATGTTGGCAAAACCCCTTGGATCTTTTGGATGATTTCTGCCCCTCCCTAACCACGAGGATAAACTCTGGGCTGGAGAGTAAAAGGTGGCTGGAAATCTACCAAGACCTAACTACAGCAGATATCTCTTTCTCCCTGTTATCTTGTTTACCTGGTTGCTTGGGACCAAACTTCCACCTCTCATGTCATTTAAACTCTCCTCTAAATTCAGTCCCCACTTCACCCTCCTCCAAGTGGATTTCTTCCCATGCCTCTCAGTGTGGCTCTGGTCATGCAGTATGACATTGCTTTGAGGTCCCGTTTAATCTGGTGTTTGGTCTCAGATTAGAACTCTAGAAACAGAGAGCTCATTTTGAAGTTTGGTGTTTTTCAAAGACCCTGCGTGTGGTGGAAACAACATCCACTGGAATCTCAAGGCTGGAGGACCCTTCACCAGCCTGGCACCCTGCCTTCATGTAGTTCTGCCCAACCACAGAGAACAGCACTACTCTAAAGGCAACCTCCGGAAGTTCACTTTTCTTTTACAGTTAATGTGAAACCCCTAACCTTCCTATTGGGAAGGGCTTCTTTGTATCTAGCTCAATTATGTCCAGTTACTAAGTAATCCTGTTTCTCCTTTTGGTATACACAATGGTGCTGGAGACTAGCAGCCATAAGAGCTAAATGCAATAGGCATTCTTGTAATGAATAGAGCAGGTCTTTCCTCATTTTTCTTGAAAATATAATAATTGTTCAAAGTTCTTATTTTTATTACTTCATCAAGCATTTACCAATCATTGCCATGTTCACTGGGAATACAAATATATATAAGGTACAATCTCTGCCCTCACAGAGTTTACAGTCTAGTACAGAGATTATAAGCTTACAATCCATGGACTGGACTCAAGAGGTCTATGAACCCCCAAAATTACATGCAAAGCTTTGAGGGGTATGCGCATTTTTCTGATATAAATCTCTTTTACCAGATTCTGTTCAGGAACCATGACACAAAAGATGAAAAACTACTGAGATGCAGACATTCAAGCAAAGGTCACATTCCTGATCACAGACAAATGGAGAGGGGTAGAGGGCTACTGTGTATCATCTCAATAGAGATGAGGTTAGTATCCAGTCCAGGTGGGACTGTAGAGGGGACATATTATTGTTCACAACCAGTTGGTGGATGCCTGGTCATGGCTACTGGGATAGGGAGGGAGGTCCATCAGACAGGAAGGTGCTACGTTGAAGGCCCTGCTGCAAAGGAAACTCTCTCACTGTTATGAATATTTTTCACAACTTTATCATTTGCATTATTCTCAGAACATATTTCAAGTTCTTTATGTGCCTGCTTATCCATAAGCCCAGGAATAGCCAGGGTTTTCTGGTGATTTACATAACACAAGGAAACTGCAGGTAGAGAAGGACCTATAAGAAGAGAGTTCTTGGCTCAGTCTGGCACAATTTGGCCAAAGGACTTTAGGTTAATTTTATAAATTATTTGCATATCACTTACGCATTCACTTTAAGATCAGTATCCACTTAAAATGGTATTACTAGCTTCCAAAGATTGCCATTCTTTGGAGCTTTTTTCCCACTGCTGATACATATACGTATGTATGATATATATGTAATGATAAATATATATTATATACCACTATATATGTATATATATATATTCCATGCTTATGTATTATATACCACCATATATGTGTGTGTATATATATATTCCATGCTTCCTGTAAAGTCTGCAGAACCATGAGCCAATTAAACCTCTTTTCTTTATGTGTGTGTGTGTAGATATATATAGTGGTATATAACATATATCTATCATTACAGACATCATTTTATATAATATATAATAATATATATGTATTATATATCTATCATTATACCACTATATATAGTAGTATATAATATATATCATATGATATATGTATATATGTTATATGAAACATTAATATGTATATTTCTATGTATACTACTAATAATATATTTATATATTTTCTCATTCAAGCAAGCTTTCTTATAACCAGAAGTGGAAAATGGAAAGAAAGAAGAAAACTTGGAGGAAGGCAAAGGGTGAATATTGAATCAATTGAATGGATTCAATTCAAGGTGGAATCAATTTTGTAAAACGAATTTTATCTTAGTGACACTTTAGAGAACACTGTTACTATAGAGAACAACTCAGTTTCTACAAGCCAAAAGATCATAACAAAGCATTAGAATGGACTTTATTCAGGTTATTTTCAAGTTAGTTTGCTTTTATTCAAAGGCTGCTGAAATACTTATCAAGCAAGCAGACAAAGTGTGACAGCTAGAATAAGGAGAAGATTACTGTGAGTTCCTTTGCATGAAGCTATTTGGTGTTTCAGAAGAAATTACATTAAAGAAAGCATCTGATCAAACATATAATTCTGTCAGTACAACAGAAGGAATCTAAAAAATAATTTTAGCTCTTCTTAAACAGCCAGTTTTCATGATTTCATAACCTTTGTCACACAGTCAGAAACTAACTTTATTAGAATATATTTAAGTTGTCAAACATTTGCTGAATACCTATTATTAGCAAGGTGCTGTACTAAGCTTTGTAGGGGATACAACTATGAATAAGAAGTAGTCCTTTCTTTAGAGAAGTCACAGAATGCTGAGACTGACTCATATTTATAAACAACTATAAGTCAAAACAGAAACTATTAAATACTATAATAGTAAAAAAACATCCAGAATGCTATGGAAATAGGAATGAAGACACCATGTGGACTTGTAAAGCCTGAGAAAGGTCTCAAGAAGGAGGCAGAATCTGAGCTGGGTTGCAAAGAAGGTATAGATGTTACCAGGTACAGAGACAGGGCAAAGTCATTAGAGACCCAGCATATGGCAAGAGGGTGAGAGAAGGAAATTATAAAATATGTCCTGGGAACAGCAGGGACCAGTTTGGTTAGAACAAATATCTTGAGATGGAGTAGAAGGCAGTACATCCAGAAAATTATATTAGTGTAAGAATCTCATGAGTTTGCAATAGATAATAAGAAATTTAGACTATTCCATAGGCATAGTCTATGGGAGAAGGGATTCTATTATTAAAAGTAATAGCACAAAATGATAGAAATTGGAGACACAGAGGCCACTTATGAGGTTACTACAATAGTCCAAGTAGGTAGAAATCTGGCACTGGGTGAAGATAAATGGCATGAGACTGAGCTAGCAAGAATATGTATAAAGCCAGGTATCAGCATTATTGGCAAGGTAATGGTCTCCAAAGAAAGCTAGTTAGCATCATCCTCAAAGATCTTCTTGGCACAAATCCCAATATACAAAGTAGAAAAAAAATACAAGATAGATGATCCTCTAGATGAAGAGCTCAGCAATATAGACTCCAAACCAGAGCAACCCAGTAGTGTTGCATTTAATCATGGGGTTCAGTTGGATGTACAGAGTGTTACACAAAAGTTTATCTGAAACTGGAAAGCGTAAGATTAATCAGGTAGATTTTCCACTGATTATATTTGATTAGTTTATCCTTCAAGGAGAATAATTGTTTTATCAAAAAAGTTATTTAATTGAAGAGCATTTAAAGTAATACCAATTGCAGTTTGAAACTTTCTTGAACAATTACTTGTGAATTCAAGAGATTGCTATAGTGAAGGTTGATATAGTTTGGATATTTGCCCTTGCTCCAATCTCGTTGAATTGTAATCCCCAGTGTTGGAGTTGGGGTCTGGTGGGAGGTGTTTGGATCATGGGGGCTGACCTCTCATGGCTTTGGTCTGTCTTCGTGATACTGAGTTCTTAGGAGATCTAGTCATTTAAAAGCGTGTGGCACCTCCCCGTGAACTCTCTCTCCCTTCACCTTTTGCCATAATTGTAAGCTTCCTGAGTCCTCCCTAGACGTTGAGCAGATGCCCGTACCATGCTTTCTGTAAAGCCTGCAGAACTGTGGGCCAATTAAACCTCTTGTCTTTATAAATTACCCAGTCTCTGGTAATTCTTTATATCAAATGCAAGAAGAGTCTAACACAAAGGTCAAAAACTCAGGTTCAAATCCTGCCTTTCATCAGTTAACAGTGTAACCAGGAACAGCTACTTAAACTTGACAATTGTTACTTTTCTTATGTGTAAAACATTGATAATAATACCTAACTAATTTGATCATTAGGAGGATAGAAGAGACAATGTATATAGAAACACCTGGAACAAAGAAGTTTAGTCATATAGGATTGGTATTCTGACTTTGTGTTTCTTTTCTCTTTAATGCATTTGCATTGGAGTGCCCTAAGCTAGTCCTACACCCAATCCATTCAATTCTATGCTTAGGCATTGTGCAGTTTTGTCGGATTCTGAGATGGTGGCCATACAATTGTGTTTTCCAAGTGAGGGATTCTCATTACTACTCCATTCAAAGTTGACAAATTGGAAGAGGAAAAATTTAGAATATGATTTAAAATCTATTTGACCCACAGTTTTATCTACCTCTTACTGGTCTATTCTGAATATCAGGAATTTTCTGCACCAGTGGACTTGGCTGTGCATCCTGAAATCTTAAAGATGGAGAGGTGGCCTGGCATGGTGGCTCACACCTGTAATCCCAGCACTTTGAGAGGTCGAGGCAGGTGGATCACGAGGTCAGGAGATTGAGACCATCCTGGCTAACACGATGAAACCCCGTCTCTACTAAAAAATACAAAAAAATAGCGGGGCGAGGTGGTGGGCGCCTATAGTCCCAGCTACTCGGGAGGCTGAGGCAGGAGAATGGCACAAACCCGGGAGGTGGAGCTTGCAGTGAGCTGAGATCCGGCCACTGCACTCCAGCCTGGGCGACAGCGCGAGACTCCGTCTCAAAAAAAAAAAAAAAAAAAAAAAAAACACACACAAAAATTAGCCAAGTGTGGTGGTGAGTGCCTGTAATCCCAGCTACTCGGGAGGCTGAGGCAGGAGAATCACTTGAACCCAGGAGGCAGAGGATGCAGTGAGCAGAGATTGTACCAGTGCACTCCAGCCTGGGAGACAGCGGGAGACTCTGTCTCAAAAACAAAACAAAACAAAAAAACGATGGAGAGACCAAAGCTGCCTGGTGGGCAGTTTCTTTGAGCAGGGGTCTGCTGGCATCCACAGTGAAGAAGAGAAGTATTCCAAACAGAATGAGAGCCACCCTGGCCAGAAAGGGCAGGGACCTCACTTCTCACTTGGAAAGGCTGACTTGATTACAATAAAAAGAGAGAGAGATTGGGAAAATAAGGAGTTGACTGGCAAGTCATCAATGGTGAAGGAAAGCATGCAGCAGGTTTGAACATAATTGGATCTACCTTTTTTTCCTTCCTGAAAATAAATCAAGAATCAGAGAATTGAGATACTCAGTCATAGGTCTCTCTGTCTGTGGCTGTTGGCATTATACTAAGTATAATAAACTATTCTGCCAGATCAGCTAACCAAGGGAAGGGTTTCACACCTCGTAGATTTACTTGGATATGCATTTCAAATGTTATAATCAGACTCTCTTTGCAGCTTGCCTAACTCAGAAGAGTGAGGACTATTACAAAAAGAAGTCATAAATGGCTATGGTTTTAGGGGTGTGTATAAATATGAGATAGAGCCAAACTCTTCATCATCTCAAAAAGCCAGCATGCCATGGAGGTTAAAAGCAAAGGTTCTAGAACTAGTCTACCTATATTCAAATTCCAATTCTATCACTAGCTACGTGACTACTGAAAAGTTGTTTAATCTCTCTGTGCCTGGGTTTCTGCATTTGTAAAACAGAGGTGATAATAATAGTATGTATATGTAATCGAGTTTGTTATGACAAACAAAAGAATTAACATGCATAAATTGCTTCATAAGTGGTAACTACTATTAAGGTAGGATGAAGAAGTATGTGTAATGAGCATCTCCAAACTTATTGTAGTATGACCCCTTCATCCCACATAGAATTTTAAGCAGAGCTTCAAGAAAGTAGTTGATACCTCTGTCTCTGAAGACAGTTGCTGAGCAAAAAGAAGGGAAAAAACAAGACTTGGAGTTGGGGGATCAGAGGTAAGAGAACCTGAATAACTGCCCTCTAGAAAATCCCAGATGGCCTTGTCACCCTCCTGTGGTTCTGTGGATGACACCAGAAATGTTGAGAAGGACAAAAGCAGGTTCAAAAAATAGACACCAGAGCTCCTTGATTCACATCACCTGCAGGGGCACTACCACAGGTGTAAGTACATGAGTAACAGAACAGCAGACTTAGAGGAATGAGCACCAATCCCAGCTCACTTGCTGTTGGTAACCACTGGATTCAAAGCAAAGCACTGTCTTTCTTGACAAGATGTTTTTGCATGGGCTTTGTCTTAACTAGATGAGCACTTGCAAAGTTGATAAAAAATAAATAAAAGGCAACTGGAAAACTAGAAGCACATTTTGTACCATAAGAAACAGAAATTGTCCACCGAGCTGCCTGTGATCCTGGCTATGGCCTGTGTGAAGAAGTGAAGCACCATATGCAACTTTGTATAGTCAAGCATTATTCTTTCATTTTCTCAACACAGTTTTGAGTTTCCACTATGCCCTTCACATACTAGGTTCTTGTATTGATTATACTTGGCTAAGAATTATGTAGCTCAGTGGTCTGCTGAGCAAAGCAAATACTACATTCTGTGAGCAAACATGAAGATGACACCTGGAGTAGCGACTTGTCTAGAATTCGAGATAAATGATCAGAATAGATGTATACGTCTATAAAATGAGAAAAATAGCAGGAGTCATCCATTCTCCCTAGGCTTCTAGGAAGAATAATTTTCATTATCATTAAAAATATTTATAAGCCCATAAATACTCACAGATAAATATTCTTAATAACTTCTCTAAAGACTTTAGATGTAGGCAGCACTTTTCCAGCCACATCTAAGACATTTTTACCCATTAAAGTCACATGTTGAGGCCTTGTAGCCTAATTCTGGAGCCATGCTTACATTTGCTATTTAATTTAAACTAAGCTTCTTTCTATGGAGAACTATTTGTGGTTGCTAAAGTCCTGCCTACCCTTGTAGAGTTCTGTCAGTGATATCAGGGACTTTGATGTGATCAGGGTCTAAATTCAGATCACAAGGAAGCTGAATGATAACTGAAGAATGTTATCAGACTTGCTGTCCCAGCACCAAGAGAGGCAGAGAGAGAGACAGACAGGAAGAGAAAAAGAGAGAGAGGAAGGGGAGGGGAAAGAGTACGGGATGAGGAGGCCAAGAGAACAGGGGAGGAGAGAAGTACAGTTTTCATTGGTAAGTAGGGAAGGGATTGATAACTAGAAAGAAGGAAGCTGATAGGTTATTGACTAAAACCAGTAGCTCCCTACTCGAAAGCCCATATTATGCAGCATGAGCGTCCACCTTTAGTGAACTGGAGTACAATTCATCTTTCAAAGTAAAAAATGCAGCACAAACTGTAACGTATTCTAATTCAGTTTAAAAATGCACCATTTTAATCTCAAGCATTGTATTCTGTTTATTGCCATGAACAAACAGCAGGTTTTGGTCAAAGCTGGGCTACCTCAGGAAGTAGAGAATTTCCTCTCATTGAAGAGTACTGATTAGAAAGAACAGTCATCCACCAGGTTCCACAGCATGAGGTGTGAGACCACATTAGACCCCCTTGACATTTCCTCTCGACCCTGGGATCCTGCCTGTTCTACCATTAGTAGAGTTGCTTTCATTATCAGATACATGTTTTGCTTGTTTGTTTGTTTTTCAGACAGTTCTGGAGACAGTGTGGAGGATAGATTGGAGGATGGTGTGACCATTTTCTTGGAGACCAGTAAGAGACTCTTGATAATTCAGATACAAGCATAAAGGCCTAGTTTACACAATACTATAGGGATTCAGCCACCCTAAGGTTAATTCGTAGGTAGTGGAATGGATTTTCAGCTAATATTCTTCTCAGGGATGCAATGCATTTAGTAGGAAGATTTCTTCTTTTATAAAAGCAATGCTGCAAGCCCATCATCTGTGGCATATGCATTTGGGCATATCATTTTCTTGTCTGAACTCCTTGTAATATGGTTCTGCATTTACAAAGTAAGCTGGCTATGGCTGGTGGTTCAGTTTCTGGCTATAGAACAGAGCCAGGCCAAGTGCTCTTACTGAACCAATTTCTTGAATTTGTCTTTATTGGCATTATTGTTTGTGTCCTTGAGCTAAATAAATGCTTGCTGAACTAAAGGATCCTGAGAGGAGGAGATGTGAATTGGAAGCTAAACTACACACAAGAAATTCAGCTTCCATTTGCCAGTGGGGGACTCCAGGCAACTTTCTGGTCGCTTGTGTGCTTCATTATCTATTTACCAGGACAGAATATTTGCCAAGCCCTTCCTGTGCTAGAACCACGCTAGACATTCTCAGATGTCAGGTTGGCAAATAGATCAAAGATGCTGCTGATAGGTTCAGTAAAAATTCATGTAGAAATAGTACAGAGTTCTTCAGGTTCTGTTTCTAAGAAGCCAGAAAAGAGAGAAAATAAGATTGGGAATTTATTTTAATGCAACAAAAGTTTATCAAACACCTACCACAGTCAATGAGCAAGGCACCATTGATAGGGGTAAGGAGGGTGTATTAAGAAGCATTTTCCAGAGAAACAGAACCAGTAGGATATAGATAGTTAGATATAATGAGAGGGGATTTATTAAGGGAATTGGCTCCCATGATTATGGATGCTGAGAAGTCCCACAAGAGGCCATATGCAAGCTGAAGCTTCTGGAAGGCATGCCTCAGTCCAAGTCAAAAAGCCTCAGAACCAAGGAAGCCAATTGTGTAACTCTCAGTTCAAGGCCAAAGGCCCAAGTGTCCTGAAGGATACTGGTGCAAGTACCAGAATCCAAAGGCCAAAGAACCTGGAGTTCTGATGTCCAAGGGCTGGAGGACAAGGGTATCCTACCCCAAAAGTGAGAGAGAATTCCCCCTTCTTCTGCCTCTTTGTTCCATCTGCCCTTAGCCAATTGGATGGTGCCTGCCCACATTGAAGGCAGATCTTCCTCACTCAGTCCATCAACTCACATGCCAATCTCCTATGGAAACACCCACACAGACACATTCAGAAACAATGCCTCACTAGCTATTGAGGCATCCCTCAATCTAGTCAAGTTGACACCTAAAATTAACCATTACAGACGGGGAGGGATATACAAGGTAAATAATACAGGAATCTGCCCTCTGCAACTAGTTGAGGAAATAGTCATAGAAACAATTAGGTTTAGGTAGAATGAGATAAGTGTTGTCACACTAGTTGTTTTGTGTTTTTCATTCTAATTGAGGAGATCATGGAAGAAGTACCGATTGAACCAAGCTTGGAAGGAGAAGTCTGAAAGCTGCACTGGAGAGGAGAGTGAAGGATGGAGGTCAAGAACAGCTGCCTAGCATAGACCCACCTCCATTCTGAAGGGAAAGTATAGCTCTCCTTTTCTGTACTAGGCAATATGCTGGTCACTAGGGATGTAATATGAGGAAAACAGACTCAGTCACTCTCCTCATGTACCTCATTAGCTAGTGGTGAATATAACATTAATAAAATAATACATATATAAACACATAGTAAAAACATGGATAAGGTATTTCTGTTTTCCCTTATCAAACGCCAGTTTTTCTCCCTGTGCTCACCTTTATGGCCCAGAGGAAGAGAGCAAAACAGAAGTCTCCTTAGAAAAAAGAATGTAACATAGGGAAATCTGCTACACAGGAAGAGAAGGTAGAAAACTCATTTTTTCTATCCTAGTTGGTACAAAGAGAAGTAAAGACAAAGATAGTGTGAAAAGATTAGACATGCATGTCCTAGCTTTTCCTCCACTCAGAGTAGAACTCAGATGAAAGATGAGGAAGTGTGATAGACTCATACAGAGAGTGGGACATTTGAACATTAGAAACCACAGGAAAGGCCGAGCACGGTGGCTCACACCTGTAATCCCAGCACTTTGGGAGGCTGAGGTGGGCAGATCACAAAGTCAGGAGATCAAGACCATCCTAGTTAACACAGTGAAACCGCGTCTCAACTAAAAATACAAAAAATTAGCTGGGTGTGGTGGTGGGCACCTGTAGTCCCAGGTACTTGGGAGACTGAGGCAGGAGAATGGCGTGAGCCAGGAAGCAGAGCTTGCAGTGAGCTGAGATTGCGCCACTGCACTCCAGCCTGGGAGACAGCAAGACTGCATCTCAAAATAAAATAAAATAAAATAAAATAAAATAAAATAAATAAATAAATAAATAAATGAAACCATAGGAGATAGTGAATGACATGCTTCTCTGGGTATAATGCTAGAATTACCATTGAGGTCATTTTCCAGCATAGCAAAGAAGACAGGGTAACATCTGCAGAGATAAAATTGGTGTCAAAATTTGTATAAACTGCAAAGACATAGAATCAACCTAAATGTCCATCAATGGCAGACTGGATAAAGAAAATGTGGTATAGTCAAGCCGAAAGCCAAATCAGGAACACAATCCCATTCACAACTGCCACAAAAAGAATAAAATACCTAGGCATACAGCTAACCAGGGATATGAAAGATCTCTACAATGAGAACTACAAAACACTGCTCAAAAATCAGAAATGACACAAATAGAATAACATTTCATGCTCATGAATAGGAAGAATCAGTATCATTAAAATGGTCATACTGCCCAAAGCGATTTATACATTCACTGCTATTCCTATCAAACTATCAATGACATTCTTCACAGAACTAGAAAAAACTATTTTAAAATTTATATGGAATCCAAAAACAGCCCAAATAGCCAAGGCATACCTAAGCAAAGAGAATAAAGCTGGAGGCATCATGCCATCCAACCTCAAACTATACCATGGGGATACAGTAACCAAAACAGCATGATACTGGTACAAAAACAGACATATAGACCAATGAAACAGAACAGAGAGCCAAGAAATAAGTTCACTACTTACAACTATCTGATCTTCGACAAAGTTGACAAGAACAAGCAAATTGTGCTGGGATAAGTGGCTAGCCATATACAGAAGGTAGAAACTGGACCCCTTCCTCATACAACTTAAAAAGTAGATTAAAGACCTAAATGTAAAACCCAAAACTATAAAAACCCCGGAAGACAACTTAGACAATGCCCTTCTAGACATAGGAACAAGCAAAAATTTCATGACAAACATGCCAAAAGCAATGGCAACAAAAGCCAAAATAGACAAATGGGATCTAATTAAACTAAAGAGTTTCTGCAAAGCAAAAGAAACTATCAAGACAGTGAATAGGCAACCTACAGAATGGAAGAAAATTTTTGCAAACTATACATCTGACAAAGGTCTAATATTCAGTAAACCAAACAAATTTACAACTAAAACAAACAACCCTATTAAAAAGTGGTCAAAGGACATGAACAGACACTTTCCAGAAGAAGATATACGTGTGGCCAACAAGCGTATGAAAAAAAACTCAGTATCACTGATCATTAGAGAAATGCAAATTAAAACCACAATGTGATACCATCTCACACCAGTCAGAATGGTTATTACTAAAAAGTGAAAAAATAACAGATGCTGGTGAGGTTGTGGAGAAAAGGGAATGTTTACGTACTATTGGTGGGAGTGTATAAGGGAATGCTATACACTGTTGGTGAGAATTCAACCATTGTGGAAAGCAGTATGGTGATTTCTCTAAGAGCTAAAAGCAGAACTACCATTTGACCCAGCAATTCCATTACTAGGTATATACCCAGAAGAATATAAATCATTGTATCATAAAGACACATGCACACATATATTCATTGCAGCACTATTCACAATAGCAAGACATGGAATCACCCTAAATGCCCATCAATGGTAGACTGAATAAAGAAAATGTGATACACATACACATAGGGTACTACACAGCCATAAAAAAAAAAAAGAATGAGATAATGTCCTTTGCAGCAACATAGTTGGAGCTGGAGGCCATTATCCTAAGCGAACACAGGAACAGAAAATCAAATACTGCATGTTCTCATTTACAAGTGGGAGCTAAACATTGAATACACGTGGACACAAAAAAGGGAATAATAAACACTGGGACCTACTTGAGGGTGGAGGGTGGGAAGAGGGTGAGGACTGAAAAACTGCCTGTTGGGTACTATGCTTATCACCTGTGTGAAAAAAAAAATCTGTACACCAAATCTCCATGACATGCAATTTACCTATGTAACAGGCCTGAACATGTACCCCTGAACTCAAAAGTTTAAAAAAAGTATGAATCCTTGTAAGGCGGTATGAAGATGCTAAAACATCCCTTAATCATTACTTAATTAACCAGGATAGGCAAGGTTATTGCTATGTACTGAATTGTGTTCCCACTGCCCCTTCCCTCTGCCTCAAGAATCATGTGTTGAAGCCCTAACCCCGAATGTGATGATATTTAGATATGGGGCTTTTGGGAGATAGTGGGATAAGATGATTGGGTTCAGATTAGGGTGAGATCCTGATTATAGGATTAATGCTCTTATAGGAAGAGGACTGGACACCAGAGTTCTCCACTTGCCCAGTGAAGACAGAGGGAGAAGGTGACCACCTAACAGGAACTGAATTAGCCAGCAGTTTGATCTTGGACTGCCCAGCATCCAGAATTGTGGGAAAATAAAATTGTATTGTTTTAGCCACCCAGCCTATGATATTTTGCTATGGCAGCTGAGCTGACTAATGTGGTTATGGTGCTATAACAAACGACCTCTCAAAACTCAGATGCTAACACAACAAAAATATATCTGCTGCTTGTGCAAAGGTAAGCTGCAGTACTAGGCAATTCTACAGAACAACTGCCCTCTATAGGAAGACTCAGTGATCTAGGGTGCCCTTATATGGTTGCTCCACCATCTCAGCATGGGAAGCTACTGAGAGGTTTAATCATCTCTGAAGGCAGCTCCTATCAGAGTCTATTCTGGGATGCACTTCAGTTGATTTAAGTTTTTGGAAGGCCAAGTGTAGTCTATAACAGTCACAAGTTGGAATGACAAAAGTGAACCTCCACCTCCCCAATGAACTTTAATTCATAGAAGGAATATATATGGTAGAATCTCTCTATTTTTTCACTTTTACTCTCATGAATTCTTCTGCCACTTTCCTGACTGCCAAAAGAATTGAATCAGAAACAGTCAGATAAATATTCCTCCTTCCTGCTTCTTCTAGTGACCACGTGGGTATGATGGATCTTCTAAAAAATAACATATCTCTTATTAAGATTTATTTGTTATCTACATACCAATAATTGCTCCAACTCTGCAAATCAGATTACAAAATAATTATAAACACCAAATATGGTTCAAATTGCCTCTTACAGTTTCAGGCAAGCAGGATGATGGCATTAATTTGCTGCACTATTGCGCAGTGCATTTCTGAGGCCATTAAAATAAATGTTACATCACAGCAGCACACAGCATCCAAAAACATAAGGAATTCATGGCCCTGAAAGTTTCAGATAATATAATTTACCAGTCACATCACATAAACTTCATTTGAGTCTCTCCTATTATGGATACCAGGAAGCCTGTGTTAATGAGTGCTTGGGCTGTCAAGGGAAGGATATGACAATAAGGACATGGATTCCTACAATCCTATTATTATGGGGTAACCAAGTCTCTGCTCTCTAACAAGCAAAATTAATACAAAATAGAACTTCCCTTTTTTCCTTTCCTCAGGACTATGTTGTTTAGAATTAAAACTCAAACTTTAATATAATGAATGGCTTTGATTGAAAATAGAACAGACAGATTAAGATTAGAATTCCTAGTGCTCCCTTTTCCTCTCAGTTATAATCACTCTTTCTCCTAGCAAGTGATGAAGACAGAAGTGATAGTGAAGGATCTAGGGCATGCTGAGAAAAACATGCACATACTTCATTAATTTCTTCCTTTTTTTTTTTTTTTTTCTGGAGACAGAGTCTCGCTCTGTCACTCAGGCTGGAGTACAGTGGCGTGATCTCGGCTCACTGCAGGCTCTGCCTCCCAGGTTCACGCCATTCTCCTATCTCAGCCTCCCGAGTAGTGGGACTACAGGCTCCTGCCACCATGCCCGGCTAATTTTTTGTATTTTTAGTTGAGGTGGGGTTTCACTGTGTTAGCCAGGATGGTCTCGATCTCCTGACCTCGTAATCTGCCCACCTTAGCCTCCCAAAGTGCTGGGATTACAGGCATGAGCCACCATGCCCAGCCTACCTCATGAATTTCTGGGGAAAAAAAATAGATAATATAGACAGACTTTCTCTGTTTTTCAATTGGGGAAACTAAAGTCACTGACCCAAGATCACACCACTAATGAGAAGAAGAGCCAAGACTAGACTCAAGCTTCATGATGCCTAAGCCAGTGCTGTTGTCACTGTGTTACCCTCCCATGTCTGGTCCAGATTCTAGCAAAGGATTCTGTTTCTAATAGTGGTATCCAAAATATCAAATGAGAGACCAAGAAAATTTTCACTTATTGAGTTAAATTCATTAAAAGAACAAGCATGTTTTTAAAAAAATTCCCAGCTTTCTTGACTGTGCATGGAAGAGAAACATAAAAGATATGATGGATATCACAGAAAGTCATTGGTGGGATTGGGAGATTAGATTGATGGGTAAGTAATAAGAATGCTTAGGAAGGAATATTGCAGGTATGATGGCACCTATGTGATTTTTTTTCTAGTCAGGTGCATTTGAGAACATCTTTTCATATGAAAAACATTAATCATCTTCTCCTCCTCCTTCTCCTTCTTCTTTTCTTCTTCTTCTCCTTCTTCTGCTTTTTCTTCTCTTCTTCCTTCTTCTTTTTTTCCTCCTCCTCCTCCTTCTTCTCCTTTCTCCTTCTCCTTCTCTCTCTTTCTTCTCTTAATTAGGAATATGCTCTAATGGATAACCTTTTAGGATGGTTGCTCTTGTGAAATCCAGTAGGGTCATGGAGCCACTAATGACATACTTTGCTCTGATGTTCACATTAAAAAAAATAGCTGCCTTTAGGACCTGGCTCAAAAGGAAAGAAATAATTTACCTTTCCTTGGCCTAGCACTTGAATCCTATAAATAAATAAATAAATAAATAAATAAATAAATAAAGTGCTGAAAGAATCTTTTAGAGATATACTTTTCAGAAATAAGCTATTAAAATAATCAATGTCATTGGTCACATCCATAAAGATAATATAAATAAATGTATGGGTAATGTCCACATCAGCTGTGGCAGCAGAAGGTACACTGTAGCATCCATGGATTGATGCAAAGTTTTGGCAGAGGGGACTGGAAGTCCTGTTTTCAAAATATTGTCACTTCAGGCTTTGGACACTGACAACTGCTATTATATATATATGTCATTTTTAAATGTAGAAATTGGAGTTCAAGAAAGGGAGTCAGAGCAAGATGGCCAAATGGAAGCCTCTGCTGATCATCTTCCCCATAGGAACACCAAATTTAACAGCTATCTACACACACACACACAAAAGCAACTTCACAAGAACCAAAAGTCAAGTGAGTGACCACAGTACCTGGTTTTAACTTCATTTTGCTGATAAAGGCACTGCAGAGGATAGGAAAGACAGTCTCAAATTGCTGACACCATCCTCTCCCACCCCCCAGCAGCAGTCATGTGGTGCAGAGAGAAAATCTGTGTGCACAGGGAGGAGAGCACAGCGACTGTGGGACTTTGCATTGGAACTTGGATACCAGCTTAGCCACAGTAGAGTACATCAGGCAGAGTCGTGAGGTACCTATTCCAGGCCCTAGCTCCTAGACACAACCTAGGCCATAAGCAAACTCACTGCCTCGAAGGGCAGAAGCCAGTCCTGCTAGGATTCGTCACCTACTGATTAAAGAGCCATTGGTCCCTGAATAATCAACAATTGTAACTAGGTAGTACATGGTGTGGGCCTTGGGTGAGACTCTGAAATGTGCTGGCTTCAGCTGTGACCCAGCAGATTCAGAGTTGTGGTGACTATGAGAGACTTCCGTTTAAAGGAAAAAAAAAAAAAAAAAAAAAAAAAAAAAAAGCAGAGGGAAGAGTAAAGGGAACTTTGTCTTGAAGCTTAGGTACAAGCTCAGCCACAGTGGGGAAGAGCATCAAGCAAGTTTGAGGCTCCCAGTTATAGGCCTTGACGCTTAGACAGCATTTCTGGACCTGCCATGGGCCAGAGGAGAGTCCACTGCTCTGAAGGGTGAGTTTCAAGCTTGGCTGCATTCACCAAAATCTGACTAAAGAGACCCCCTTGGGCCTTAAGTGAACATTGGTGGAAGCCTGGCAGTTCTCCCTGTGGGCCTGTGGTGGTGGTGAACATGAGGAGGAGACACTCCTCTGCCTGGGGAAAGGGGAAAAAAGAGTGGGAGGGACTTCAGCTTGTGGTTTGGATGCTAGCTTAGAGACAGTAGAATAGAGCACCAGGTAGATTTCTAAGGTTTCTAACTCCAGGCCCTGGCTCCCCACTGGCATCTCTGGACCTGCCCAGAGCCTGAAGGAACTCACTGCCCTAAAGGGAAGGATACAAGCCTGGAAGGCTTCATGATCTGCTGACTGTACAGCCCTAGGGCCTTGAACAAAACATATGCAGTAGTCAGATAGTGGTTACAATAGGCCTTGGGAGACAGCCAGTGCTTTGCTGGCTTCAGGTTTGACCCAGCACAGTCTCAGTGGTGGTGACCACAGGGATGCTTGTGTCACCCCTCCCCCAGCTCCAGGCAGCTCAGCACAGAGAGAGTGTTTGTGTGTTTGGGAGAAAATAAGAGAACAAGAGTCTTTGCCTGATAATTCAGATAATTCTCTGTGATCTTATCCCAGAACACCAAAGTGGTACCTCTATGAGTCTACTAGAACTGCAGTGATACTGGGCTTGGGGTGCCCCTTAATGTGGATATGGCTGCAATGACTAAAAACTATATCACAACACCCAAGTCCCACCAAATGCCTGGAAAGCCTTTCCTAGAAGGACAGGTACAAACAAGCTCAGACTACAAAGACTGCAATAAATAGCTAACTCTTCAATGCTTAGACAGTGATGAACATCCACAGGCATCAAGACCATCCAGGAAAACATGACCTCACCTAATGAAGTAAATAAGGCACAAGAGACCAATCCCAAAGAGACAGAGATATGTGACATTTCAGACAGATAATTCACAGTAGCTGTTTTGAGGAAACCTGAATAAATTCAAGATAACACAGAGAAGGAATTCAGCATCCTAGCAGATAAATTTTTAAAAGATATTAAAATAATGAAAAAAGATCAAGCAGAAATTCTGGAGCTGAAAAATGCAATTGCTATACTAAACAATGTATCAGAATCTCATACTAGCAGAACATATCAAGCAGAAGACAGAATTAGTGAACTTAAAGACAGGCTATTTGAAAATACAGTCAGAAGAGACAAAAGAAAAAAGAGTAAAGAATAAAGCATGCCTGACCAATTTAGAAAATAGCCTTAAAGGGCAATCTAAAAGTAACTGGCCTTAAAGAGGAGGCAGAGAAAAATATAGGGGTAGAAAGTTTATTAAAAGAGATAATAACTTCCTAAACCTAGAGAAAGATATCAATATTCATATACAAGAAGGTTATAGAACACCAAGCAGATTAAATCCAAAGAAGACTACCTCAAGTCATTTAATAATCAAACTCTCTAAGGTCAAGAATAGAGAAAGAATACTAAAAGTAGCAAGAGAAAAAAAAATACAATGGAACTCCAATACATCTGGCAACAGACTTTTTAGAGGAAACCTAACAGGCCAGGAGAGAGTGGCATGACATATTTAAAGTGCTGAAAGAAAACTACTTTTATCCCAGAATAGTACATTTGGCAAAAAATCCTTCCAACATGAAAGAGAAATAAAGACTTTTCCAGACAAACAAAAGCTGAGGGACTTCATCAACACCAAACCTGTCCTCCAAGAAATGCTAAGGGGAGTTCTTCTATCTGAAAGAAAAGGACATTAATGCACAATAAAAAATCATCTGAAGGCACAAAACTCACTGGTAATAGTAAGTACACAGAAAAACACAGAATATTATAACACTGTAATTGTGGTGTGTAAACTATATATCTTAAGTAGAAAGATGAAAAGATGAACCAATCAAAAATAAGAACTATAATAATTTTTCCAGATATAGTACAATAAGATATAAATAGAAACAAATAAAAAGTTTAAAAATGGGGGCACAAAGTTGAAGTGCAGTGTTTAATTAGTTTTCTTTTTGCTTGTTTGTTTATTTATGCAATCAGTGTTGTCATCAGTTAAAAAGAAGGGGTTATAAGATAGTACTCGCAAGTCTCATGGTAATCTCAAACAAAAAATATACAATGGATACAAAAAATATAAAAAGTAAGAAACTAAATCATAAGACCAGAGAAAATCACCTTCACTAAAGGAAGACAGGAAGGAAAGAAAAAAGTAAGAGAAGACCACAAAACAACCAGAAAACAAATAACAAAATGGCAGGGGTAAGGCTTCACTTATCAATAACATTGACTGAAATTCCATTAAACTCCCCAGTCAAAAGACATAGGGTGGCTGAATAAATAAAAAAACAAAACCCAAAAATCTGTTGCCTCCAAGAAACACACTTCACCTATAAGGACACACATAGACTAAAAATAAATGAAGGTAAAAAGATATTCCAAGTGAATAAAAAGGAAAAAGAGCAGGGGTATCTATACTTATATCAGACAAAATATATTTCAGACAAAACTATAAATAGAGACAAGGAATGCCATTATATAATAATAAAGGGGTCAATTAGCAAGAGGGTATAACAATTGTAAATATATATGCACCCAACACTGGAGCACCCAGAGATGTAAAGCAAATATTATTAGAACTAAAGAAAGAAATAGACCCCAATACAATAATAGCTGGAGACTTCAGCATCCCACTCTCAGTATTGAATAGATCATTCAGACAGAAAATCAACAAAGAAACATTGTACTTAACCTGCGCTATAGACCAGGTGCACCTAACAGATATTTATGGAACACTTCATACCATGGCTGCAGAATACACATTTTTTTCCTTAGCACATGGATCATTCTCAAAGATAGACCACATGTTAGGTCACAAAAGAAATCTTAAAACATTCAAAAATTGAAATCATATTACATATCTTCTCTGACCACAATGGAATAAAGCTAGAAATCAACTAACAAGAGGGATTTTGGAAACTATACAAACACATGGAAATTAAACAATGTGCTTCCAAATGACCAGTGGGTCAATGAAGAGATTAAGAAGAAAATTGAAAAATTTATTGAAACAAATGATAATGGAAGCACAACATACCAAAACCAATGGGATACAGCAAAAGCAGTACTAAGAGGGAAATTTATAGCTATAAGTGCCTACATCAAAAAATTTAAATTTTTCAAATAAACAACCTAACAATGCATCTTAAAGAACTAGAAAAGCAAAAGCAAACCAAACCCAAAGTTAGTAGAAGAGAAATAATGATAATCAGAACATAAATAAATGAAATTGAAATGAAGAAAGCAATACAAAAGATCAATGAAACAAAATGTTGGTTTTTTTGAAAAATTAAACAAAATTGACAAACTTTTAGCCTAAGACAAAAAGAGAGAAGACCCAAATAGATAAAATCAGGATGAAAAGGGAGACATTGCAACCAATACCACAGAAATTCAAAGGGTTATTAGAGGCTACTATAAGCAACTATATGCCAATAAATTAGAAAACTTAGAAGAAATGGATAAATTCCTAGACATATACAATCTAACAAGACTGCACCATGAAGAAATCCAAAACCTGAACAGACCAATAACAAGTAATGAGATCAAAGCTATCATAAAATGTCTCCCAGCAAAGAAAAGCCCAGGAACCAGTGGCTTCACTGCTGAATCCTACCAAACATTTGAAGAACTAATATCAATCCTATTCCAACTTTTTCAAAAAACAGAGAAGGGAATGCTTCCAAATTCATTCTATGAGCCCAGTATTATCCTGCTACCAAAACCAAAGCAAGACAGATCAAAAAAAGAAAACCACAGGTCAATATTCCTGAAGAACATTCATGCAAAAATTCACAACAAAAAACTAGCAAACTAAATTCAGTAATACATTAAAAATATCATTCATCATGACCAAGTGGGATTTATCCCAGGGATGCAAAGGTGGTTCAACATACATAAATCAAATCAATATAATACATCATATCAACAGAATGAAGGACAAAGCTATATGACCATTTCAATTGATGTTGAAAAAGCATTGTATAAAATTCAGGTGACAGGGCGAGACTCCATCTAAAAAAAAAAAAAAAAAAAATTCAGCATCCCTTCATGATAAAAACCCTAAAAAACACTAGGTCTAGAAGGAACATACTTCAGCATTTAAAAAGTCATATACAGTAGACCCACAGCTAGCATCATACTAAATGGGGAAAAACGGAAAGCCTTTCCTCTAAGATCTGGAACACAACAAGAATGCCCACTGTCATCACTGTTATTCAACATAGTACTGGACTTACTAGCTAGAGCAATAAGACAAGCAAAAGAAATAACAGACAACAAAAATGGAAAGCAAGAAATTACCCTTGTTTGCAAATGATATGATATCATATTTGGAAAAACCTAAAGACTCCACCAAAAATCTATTAGAACTGATAAATTCAGTACAATTGCAAGATACAAAACCAACATACAAAAATCAGTAGCATTTGTACATTTCAACAGTGAACAATCTGAAAGAGAAATCGAGAAAGCAATCCTATTTACAATAGCTACAAATAAAATAAAATACCTAGGAATTAACAAAAAAAGTGACAACTCTACAATGAAAACTATAAAACACTGATGCAAGAAATTGAAGAGGACACACACAAAAAAATGGAAATATATTCTGTGTTCATGGATTGGAAGAATCAATGTTGTTAAAATGATCACACTATCCAAAGCAATCTACAGATTCAATGTAGTCTGTATCAAAATACTAATGACAATCTTCACAGAAATAGAAAAACAATCCTAAAATTTAAGTGGAACCACAAAAGACTCAGAATAGCCAAAGCAATTCTGAGTAAGAACAACAAAACTGGAGAAATCACATTACCTGACATTAAGTGATACTACAGAGCTACAGTAACCAAAACAGCATGGTACTGGCATACTTGACACATAGACCAATGGATCAGAGTAGAGAACCCAGAAATAAATCCATACAACCATAGTGAACTCATTTTTGGGAAAGGTACCAAGAACATATATTGGGAAAGGACAACCTGTTCAATAAATGGTGCTGGGAAAACTGGATACCCATATGCAGAAGAATGAAGTTAGACCCCCTGCTACCTCTCACCATATACAAAAATCAAATTACAATGCACCAAATACTTAAATCGAATACATCAAACTATGAAACTACTACAAGAAAACATTGAGGAGATTCTCTAGGACATTGGACCATGCAAAGACTTCTTGAATAAACCCCACAAGCACAGACAACCGAAGCAAAAATGGACAAATGGGATCACATTAAGTTAAAAACCTTCTTCACAGCAGAGAAAACAATCAACAAAGTGAAGAGACAACCCACAAGTGGGAGAAAATATTTTCAAATGATGTCATATGACAAGGGATTAATAACTAGCATGCATAAGGAGCTCAAACGACTCTCTAGGAAAAAACCCAATAATCCAATCTAAAATAGGTAAAAGATCTGAATAGACATTTATCAAAAGAAGATATACAAGTGATAAACAGGTATATGAAAAGGTGCTCAACATTGGTGATCATCAGAGAAATGCAAATCAAAACTACAGTGAGATATCATCTTACCCCAATTAAAATGGCTTTTATCCAAAAAACAGGCAATAGTGAATGCTGGTGAGGATGTTGAGAAAAGGGAATACTGTTGGTGGGAATGTAAATTAGTACAACCATTATGGAGAACAGTTTGGAGGTTCCCAAAAAAATTCAAAATAGAGCTATTATATAATCTAGCAAGCCCACTGCTGGGTATATACCCAAAAGAAAGGAAATCAGTATATTGATGAGATTATCTGCACTGCTATTGCAGTGATGAGATTATTGCAATGCTATTCACAATAGCCAAATTTTGGAACAACCTAAGTATCCATCAACAGATGAATGGATACAGAAATATGATACATTTACGTAGTTGAGTAGTCTTCAGCCATAAAAAACTATGAGATTCTGTCATTTGCAACAACATGGATGGCACTGGGAGCTATTATGTTAAGTGAAATAAGTCAGGCACAGAAAGACAAACTTTGCATGTTATCACTTATTTGTGCGAGCTAAAAATTAAAACAATTGAACTCATAGAAATAGAGAGTAGAAGGATGGTTACCAGAGGCTGGGAAGGATAGTAGGGAACTGGGAGGAAGTAGGGATGGTTAGTGGGTATCTATAATGTACCTACTATATATACCTACTACCTACTACGTACCCACAGGATTAAAAAGAAATTAAAGAAAAAAGAAATTGGAGTTAGAGAAAGCAGAAATCTTCAGGTAGGGAGGAAAAATAGTAGTAGCCAGTTCTTGGTGGGACAATAGCTATGAATATCTGACATAGGCTCCTGACAAGTAAAAACGGTAAAAAGGGGACGGTAAAAAGGGGAGAGGAGGTCTACTACAGTAGCAGTCTTTTCCAAGGGACATCTTCTCTAGGTATTTCTCCCTTCCCCAACTCACATTCAAGCCTAGTTTATAATTTGCCTCATCAACATGCTGTCATTGTCAACATCATCCACATTCTCAAGCTTCAAATGTCGATAAAAATAAATTGCTGCTCATAATTCAGCTGTTAACACATTTGGGAAAGTGGGGAAAAGCTTTTAGCCTAGTTGCATATGTCAGGGACATCAGCCAAAATAAGCCTTGACTTGGTGCTCCAGGGGCTAGAGAAGGCCTAACAAATGTGAACAAATCACTGGGTTCAAAGACAAATTCAAAATCTTCCCTTCAACTCTCTATTTCTTTTATATGATTCTCCCTTCACCCCCACCAACCTCTTTGGCCTCTTCCTTTGGCGATGATGATGATGATGATGATACTTAAGATAATTCAACTGCTCCTTGCTTCTGCAAGATATGCGCCTCCTAGAAGCCAAAGATATATTGTTTGCTAGTAAGAGTTATGTATGTATAAATGATATATTTTTAACTGTTTATTAAAGCCCAACTATATGCATAAAAGTACACAGAGGTATAAAATTGAAATTTATAAAAATGAATTTTTATAAAATAATCATATCCATGTAACCAACACCCAGAACAAAAAGTAGAACATTACTAGCACACAGAAGTCAATACTTGGCCCAAAGGTTGCCAGTATCTCACTTCTAATAGCATAGATTAATTTTGTCAGATATGTCCTTTATAAAAATTAAATTCTACACTATGTTCATTTTGTCTTATTTTCTCTTAATATTAAGTTTATGAAATTTATTGCTTTATGTAGTTATTGGTTATTAATTCTCATTACTGTATAGTATTTATTGTGTAATTATACCACAATGTGTTTACTCATTCCAACATTGATGGGTAGTTAGCCAATTTTCTTTTTTTCACATTATTTGTCTATTATCCATAGTGCTTCTATGGCTATTCTTAAATATTTTGGGTGAAAACATGTATGCACTTCTTTGGGTATGTTCCTAAGGGTAGAACTGCTGGGTTTTTATGGATGCACATGCCCAGCTTAAGTAGAAGCTGCCAGTTTTCCAAAATGAATATGCTGTATATACTGCTTCAAAATATCATGGCTCAGTGCAGCCTTGAACTCCTGAACTGAGGTGATCCTCCTGCCTCAACCTCCCAAATAGCTGGGACTACAGACTCGCACGACCCGGCTATTTAATTTTTTTTTTTTTTTTTTTTTTTTTTTTTTTTTTGTAGAGCTAGGTCTGCTTATATTGTCTAGGCTGATTTCAGACTCCTGGCCTCAAACAATCTTCTTGCCTTAGCCTCCCAAAGTTCTTGGATTACAGGCTTGAGCCACTGCACCTGGTCAAAATGAATATACTATTTTATGTTAACAGCAGCAGTATAGAGAGTTCCAGTTCCTCCACATCCTCTCAACACTTGGCTTCTCCTCTTTTAGCCTTTCCAGTAGGTATGTTTGGTTCAGGACTTTTGCCCACTTTTCTATTGAGTTGACTGGGGTTTTTAATTATTAATGTGTAAGAGTTTTTTATATATTGTGATATGAGATCTTTGTCAAATGCAAGTATTGTAAATATTTTCTCCTATCCTGTAGACTGACTTTTCACTATCTTAATGGAGTCTTTTGCCAAAATTAGAATTTTAAAAATACATTTAGAATACTTTCCTGCAACCTCACTAATGAAAGGATTAAGAAACCTCCATCTATTCTACAGGGAAATACATCGGACTCTGCCTGGCTCGGCTGGTAGAAGTAAGGAGGTAATTCTGCGCCCTAGAATTAAGAAAGAATAGCTGATAATAATAATATCAACCATAAATGGATTGCCTACTATATGTCTAGAGATTATTATATATATTATATTATATCAAAGTTAAAACTTACCACCTTCCTATGACATAAAAGCATTATCATCAACCTCATTTTCAGATGAAGAAACTCTGGCACAGACAAGTAACTTTAAACTTAGTGTAGTCATTTCTAAATTTCTACTCTTGACCTTTACTATATACTTTCTTTTTGCCACCTCATCCTAAAGCCAAAAATTCACAGTATCTCCTGTTTAATAGGAACTTAGTCTAACCAAATATGGCCCCCAGAGATTCCATGCAATGAGCAGTCATTGCAGGCAGCCTGACCTTAAAAGGCAAGGAGGCTCCTGTCTCCACCTGAGGGCAAGGCCTCACGAGGAGCTCAGGTGGAAACTATTGGCCACCCCCATTCCCAGCAGCTGGGAGAATGTGTGCTTTAGTCTATAGGAAACAGCTGGAAAGTACAGCGTGCTATCCCAGAGATTCCATGCAACGAGCAGTCATTGCAGGCAGCCTGACCTTAAAAGGCAAGGAGGCTCCTGTCTCCACCTGAGGGCAAGGCCGCACCAGGAGCTCAGGTGGAAACTATTGGCCACGCCCATTCCCAGCAGCTGGGAGAATGCGTGCTTTAGTCTACAGGAAACAGCTGGAAAGTACAGCGTGCTATCCACTATAGTCTATTCCTTGTACTGTCTGTATCTGCTTGCTTCATGTAATAAGTTCTGATAAAAGCTCCTCAAGGATTTTGTTGGGCCTCTCTTCCTGGTAGGAACATATAATGGGAAGGTTAGTGGCATAAACTACAGTCCTTGCCATTGCAGTTTTGCTTCAGGCAGCAATTGATATTCATTATCTCCCTCTTCCATGCCTCCCAACCTCCATTCTAGAGTCCCTTCACTATTTGTACCTCTGCTAGTGAAGAAGCCTACATAGTATAGTGACCCAGACGTTCATCCTATTGCTGGTCCACCAGCAGGTGATGAAGCTCCAAAACCCCCTATTAGAGTTTCTTGGGACGCTCCTGGTACCAGCTGCTTCAGGTTAAGTTGC
The DNA here is from genome assembly GCF_047675955.1 of Chlorocebus sabaeus. NCBI lineage: Eukaryota > Metazoa > Chordata > Mammalia > Primates > Cercopithecidae > Chlorocebus > Chlorocebus sabaeus. The sequence continues at coordinate 63,135,758 of NC_132928.1, forward strand.
CCGAGAAGCAGGCTCTAGGATGGAGCTGTCTGTGTGTGCAGGAAAAGTAAAGGAAGCATAATTGGCAAAGGGATAAGTTGAAATGAAAATCAGTGTAACAAAGGCCTCAGCCAATCCTACCAGAAGCTCTGGAATTGCATGGCCTTCTATAGTTATCTCAAATGGGGAAAGGAGGCAAGCTTTCATATCTCCACATCAACCAATCATTGGATGTGGCCTGACCCCAAGATGGGGATGAGGTTTGGGGGAGTGGCAGTTCTCTTCATCTGAAAGCTATTGACCAACAACATTTCCAGTCCTAGGTGGGGGTGATCTGGGAAGATCACCATGGCATCCACTGCAATTATTTATGCCTTAAATCTGAGTTGCAATAATTCAGAAGAATAAATTTTGTATTTGAAATATTTGGGGTATTACTGGTAAAGCACACTTCTGGAAGGGATTTAGATTTATACAGATGAAAACATGCTTCATACTACCAGATTTCAACAGTTATAATCATCAAGATAGATATCAACAATTTGGAAGATGAATTCCAATTTTATTATTACTTTATATACTATGAAAAAAATTGCCATCAATTAAATTATGATGCACAATGTTATATGTAAGAGGTATCTCAATTTCAGAGATAGGAAAGTATGAATGCCCCCTGCATCTTAGAATTGATGATATATGGTCAGTTTTAACACCCCTCCTTGCCACACACACACAAACACGAGAAAATGGTGTTTTTCGTGGTGTTAGTGAATGTTGCCAAAATGGAAGTAAAGTAGGGTAGATTTATTGGCAAGATCATCCTCAGTCCAGGTGTCCAGATAAAGTAACAGCTGTTCACTGCTTTACTTCCCTACGACATTGTACCTGTGTCATGGTATATGTAGGGTAGGCAGCACATCCCAGTGGATGAGTGGCATTTGGCATTCACAGAAAAGGACTCAGGGAAGACGTCCAGACCACAAGGGACCTTACTAACCCACTCACCTACTCAGGAGTCCTCGGCTCAGGTTACATGTGCCTGGGCGTGGCCATTCTGTCTCTCTCCTCCTTTAATCCTAAGACTATAATAAAGGGAAAGGGGCCCTCATTCTTTCCCTAACCCACCTCAACTTTTCATTTGACAAGGAAGATGTAGAAACTGTGTTCAGGAGTGAGGATACTCACCACTATGCAAGGCACAGTTCATTCTCTCTCAGTCCACACACACCTCAGGCTCTGCCTTCTCTACCCCACCTATCCTATGGCAAACAATTCTTCTCTCTTCAGTCATAGCAAAAACTCTTGACGTGTTCCCTCCTTCGTGTAATGTTTTATGATGACCTGAATGAGAATCAATCTCCTTGGTCTCTTCCTTTCTAAACTCCCACAGAGGCCTCTTCACTCATGTTTCCCACTTTAAATGTACTTACCTCTTTGCTTGAACAGCATTCAGACTTGGTTTAATTGCAGCATTTTTCTGGGATGTGGTTGTCAGCATATCCTTCACAGGCTGACTTATGACCACAATGTCTTTCCCACATTTTCAGCAACACAGATAATGGACTTGGCAGTGAACGCTGATTAAAGACATGGAGCCTCTTGCTAGCTCCTGTTGCTGCTGCTGATGCAGAGTCAGGATCTTAAATGTACATCGAGATCTCCCAGTTGGTCCTCCAAGGTCTATCCTGGACAAGGCTGCAGGGTTTTCCCAGCAGCCCTCTACGATGGGATGATTTGCTGCTTGGGGTTGCTCTGATTTTCTGAGATGCTGGGGGGAACTGGAAAGCATCAGCATTTATCATGCACTAGAGGGTGCCAAAGTCCTGGGTAACTGAGTCCATCTCGGAAGAGTGTGTCTCACCCTGAAGCCCCAGGAAAGAGAAGCAGTGTCCATATTTCTAAAGTTCTGCAGCTGGACTGGGCATGAGGACCTCTGCTGGAACACATGCCTGCACTATCAGAGAGACTATTCTAAAACATTCAGTAGATCAGGATCTATACCCCTGCTGAAGGTTTATCAAAGGCAACACCACTGTGATTGAAAATATATATATATATTTTAACAGTAGTAATAGCTACCTATTTGCATACTATTTTTATATGCCATACACTGTTGTAAGCACTTTATATGCATTAAGATATTAAATCAATGCTAAAACATTATCTTCAAGTTATAGATGAGAAAACTAAGGCAGAGCGCTTAAGAAATTTGCCCAAGATCACGTAGCTTGTAAGTGGCAGGACCAGGATTCAAATCCAGGAGTCCAGCTACAGAGTCTTCAACACTCTGCTTCACCCACATGTGAATACAAATATCAGGCACTCTATTGCCACATTTCTTGTCAGAAGTAAACATAAATTTCCTCCAGATCCCCTGGTTAGGCAACTACCATGTTCAGTACCCTTAATAGTAGAAAGTTCTTTTTTAACACTCCCATGAATCCAGTTCCTGTTCTTTACTTCCACCCTAGATTTTTTTCTTAATCTATCTATATACATTTTTGCACTCTAAACCTTTTTACTGTATTATGGAGTATTTACTGACTGCCCAGCCTCAACAAATGGGGATTTTTTGTTGTTGTTGTAAAGATGGGGTTTTGCTATGGTGCTCAGACTGGTCTCAAACTCCTTGGCTCAAGCGATCCTCCCACCTCAGCCTTCCAAAGTACTAGAATTACAGATGTGAGCCACTGTACCCAGCCAATAAATAGCTTCTGACTGCCATGCTTCTAAACACAACTGACAAAATCGTTCTCGGATTCCAACAAGCTGTTGGCCACATTTCTTTAACTCCTATTCCAAAATAGTGCTGAAAGTACCCAAGTGAAAAGTGACAAACTAGGTCCAATGACTTGGCATTGCATTTGAACTAATTAATTTCACAAAACTCTCAGCTAACCTACATGTAATATTCTTAAAAGGAAGACTTTTAGAATAACTAGACAACACAATGTTCTGAACAAAAAAAAAAAAAAACTTTGAGACGGAGTTTCACTCTTGTTGCCCAGGCTGGAGTGCAATGGCACGATCTCAGCTCACTGCAACCTCCACCTCCCAGGTTCAAGTGATTCTCCAGCCTCAGCCTCCTGAGAAGCAGAAATTACAAGTGCCCACAACCACACCTGGCACCTGGCTAATTTTTATATTTGTAGTAGAGATGGGGTTTCATCATGTTGGCCAGGCTGGCCCCGAGCTCCTGACCTCAGGTGATCCACTTGCCTTGGCCTTCCAAAGTGCTGGGATTACAGGTGTGAGCCACCATGGCCAGCCTGAAATTTTTTTCTTTACCAAAACATTAAATGTATTCTCTCCTGTCTTACATGATTGACAAAAATTTCTTAAATGTACCCACAATTAATTGAACTTGAATTGTCTCTAAACTTGATTCCCCTCTTGTTCCAATAGCAACTTGCTGTAGGACCTTACCCAAGAGTTTCCTCATTCTGTGGAAAGAGACAGAACTTCTGTCTAAGAGACCCTTCCTGGAAAAGTTGTAGGCAAATAAGATTATGGTGAATTAAATCACATTATCAGTGCATTTGGAGGAACTTTTTGTTTTATATCATATAAGCACTATGATTATAAAATGAGGAAGACTTGTTTTATTCTTATTGGTAAATTTCAGTTTATCCATATGGGATTTTTTTGAAGATATTTAGGCCAAGCACATTCTCTTGTAGACACCCTAGCTTTAAAACAAGGCCAGTTAGGAGGTGGATGGCAAGATGGCCGAATGGGAAGAGCTCCGATCTGCAGCTGCCAACTAGATCAACGCAGAAGGCGGGTGACTTCTGCATTTCCAACTGAGGTACCTGACTCATATCATTGGGAGTGGTTAGACAGTGGGTGCGGCCCACAGAGGGCAAGCAGGAACAGGGTGGGGTGTCACCTCACCTGGGAAGTACAAGACATCAGAGAACTCCCTCCCCTAGGCAATGGAAGCCCTGAGGGACAGTGCCGTGAGGAACGGTGTATTCTGGCCCAGACACTTTGCTTTCCCCATGGTCTTCGCAACCCATAGACCAGGAGATTCCCTTGGGTGCCTACACCACCAGGGCCCTGGGTTTCAAGTACAAAACTGGGGGGCCATTTGGGCAGACATCGAACTAGCTGCAGGAGTTATTTTTCATACCCCAGTGGCTCCTGGAACCCCAGCGAGACAGAACCGTTCACTCTCCTGGAAAGGGGGCTGAAGCCAGGGATCCAAGTGGTCTAGCCCTGCAGATGCCACCCCCAGAGAGCCCAGCAAGCTAATATCCACTGGCTTGAAATTCTCATTGCCAGCACAGCAGTCTTAAGTTGACCTGGGACACTCGAGCTTGGCGTGGGGAGGGATGTCCTCCATTACTGAGGCTTGAGTAGGCAGTTTTCCCCTCATAGTATAAACAAAGCCAACAGGAAGTTCAAACTGGGCAGAGCCCACCACAGCTCTGCAAAGCCACGTGTAGCCAGACTGCCTCTCTAGATTCCTCCTTTCTGGGCAGGGCATCTCTGAAATAAAGGCAGCAGCCCCAGTCAGGGGCTTATAGATAAAACTCCCATCTCCCTGGGACAGAGCACCTGGAGGAAGAAGGGAAGGTGGGTGAAGCTTCAGCAGACTTAAACATTCCTGCCTGCTGGCTCTGAAGAGAGCAGTGGATCTCACAGCACAGCACTAAAGCTCTGCTAAGGGACAGACTGCCTTCTCAAGTGGGTCCCTGACGACCATGCCTCCTGACTGGGAGATACCCCCCAGTAGGGGATGACAGACACTTCATATAGGAGAGCTCTGGCTGGCATCTGGTAGGTGCCCCTCTGGAATGAAGCCTCCACAGAAAAGAACAGACAGCAATATTTGCTCTTCTGCAGCCTCTGCTGGTGATACCTAGGCAAACAGGGTCTGCAGTGGACCTCCATCAAACTCCAGCAGACCTGCAGCAGAGAAGCCTGTTAGAAGGAAAACTAACAAACAGAAAAGAATAGCATCAACATCAACAGAAAGGACATTCAGACAGAAACCCTATCCAAAGGTCAACAACATCAAAGACCAAAGGTAGTTAAATCCATGAAGATGAGGAAAAACCAGCTCATAAAGGCTGAAAATTCTGAACCCCAGAATGCCTCTTCTCCTCCAAAGGATCACAACTCCTTGCCAGCAAGGAAACAAAACTGAACAGATAATGAGTTTGACGAATTGACAGAAGTAGGCTTCAGAAGGTGGGTAATAACAAACTCCTCTGAGCTAAAGGAGCATGTTCTAGCCCAATTCAAGGAAGCTAAGAACCTTGATAAAAGGTTACAGGAACTGTTAACTAGAATAACCAGTTTAGAGAAGAACATAAATAAGCTGATGGAGCTGAAAAACACAGCACAAGAACCTCATGAAGCACACACAAGTATCAGTAGCTGAAGCAATCAAGCAGAAGACAGGATATCAAGGATTGAAGATCAACTTAATGAAATAAAATATGAAGACAAGATTAGAGAAAAAAGAATGAAAAGGAACAAACAAAGCCTCCAAGAAATATGAGACTATGTGAAAAGACCAAACCTATGTTTGACTGGTGTACCTGAAAATGATGGAGAGAATGGAACCAAGTTAGAAAACACTCTTCAGGATATTATCCAGGAGAACTTCCCCAATGTAACAAGACAGGCTAACATTCAAATTCAGGAAATACAAAGAACACCACCAAGGTACTCCTTGAGAAGAGCAACCCCAAGACACATGATCATCAGAATCGCCAAGGTTGAAATGAAGGAAAAAATGTTAAGGACAGCCAGGGAGAAAGGTCAGGTTACCCACAAAGGGAAGCCCACCAGACTAACAGCAGATCTCTCTACAGAAACCCTATAAGCCAGAAGAGAATGGGAGCCAATATTCAACATTCTTAAAGAAAAGAAATTTCAACTCAGCATTTCATATCCAAACTAAGCTTCATAAGTAATGGAGAAATAAAATCCTTTACAGACAAGCAAATACTGAGAGATTTTCTCACCAACAGACCTGCTTTACAAGAGCTCCTGAAAGAAGCACTAAATATGAAAATGGAAAAACTGGTACGTCACTGCAAAAATGTAAGACCGACAACACTATGAAGAAACTGCATTAACTAATGGGCAAAATAATCAGCTAGCATCATAATGACAGGATTGAATTCACACATAACAATACTAACCTAAAATGCAAATGGGCTAAATGCCCCAATTAAAAGACACAGACTGGCAGATTGGATAAAGAGTCAAGACCTATTGGTGTGCTGAATTAAGGAGACCCATCTCACGAGCAAAGACACACATAGACTCAAAATAAAGGGATGGAGGAGTATTTACCACGCAAATGGAAAGAAAAAAAAAAGCAGGAGTTGCAATCCGAGTCTCTGATAAAACAGACTTAACAAAGATCAAAAAAGACAAAGAAGGACATGACACAGTGGCAAAGGGATCAACCCAACAAGAAGAGCTAACTATCCTAAATATATATGCACCAAATACAGGAGCACCCAGATTCATAAAGCAAGTTCTTAAGACCTACAAAAAGACTTAATTTCCCACACAATAATAATGGGAGACTTTAACACCCCACTGTCAATATTAGACAGATAAATGAGACAGAAAACTAACAAAGATATTCAGGACTTGAACTCATCTCTGGACCAAGCAGACCTAGTAGACATCTACAGAACTCTCCACCTCAAATCAACAGAATATACATTTTTCTCAACACTACATTGCACTTATTCTAAAATTGACCACATAATTGGAAGGAAAACACTCCTCAGCAACTGCACAAGAACAGAAATCATAACGAACAGTCTCTCAGACCACAGTGCAATCAATTAGAACTCAGGATTAAGAAACTCACTCAAAACTGCACAACTAAATGGAAACTGAACAACCTGCTCCTGAATGACTACTGAGTAAACAACAAAATTAAGGCAGAAATAAATAAGCTCTTTGAAACCAACAAGAACAAAGACAAAACAAACTAGAATCTCTGGAACACAGCTAAAGCAGTGTTCAGAGGGAAATTTATAGCACTAAATGCCCACATGAGGAAGCAGAAAAGATGTAAAATTGACCCCCTAATATCACAATTAAAAGAACTAGAGAAGCAAGAGCAAACAAACTGAAAAGCTAGCAAAAGAGAAGAAATAACTAAGATCAGAGCAGAACTGAAGGAGAAAGAGACATGAAAAACCCTCAAAAATCAATGAATCCAGGAGCTGAGTTTTTGAAAATATTAACAAACTAGACCACTAGCCAGACTAATAAAGAAGAAAAGAGAGAAGAATCAAATAGACACAATAACAAATGATAAAGGGGATATCACCATTGATCCTACAGAAATACAAACTGCCATCAGATAATACTATAAACACCTCTAGGCAAATAAACTAGAAAATCTAGAAGAAATTAATAAATTCCTGGACACATACACCCTCCCAAGACCAAACCAGGAAGAAGTTAAATCCCTGAATAGACCAATAACAAGTTCTGAAATTGACACAGTAAATAATAGCCTACCAACCAAAAAAAAAAAAACCCAGGGCCAGGCGGATTCACAGCCGAATTCTACCAGAGGTACAAAGAGGAGTCGGTACCATTGCTTCTGAAACTATTCCAAACAATACAAAAACAGGGACTCCTCCCTAACTCATTTTATGAGGCCAGCATCATCCTGATACCAAAACCTGGCAGAGACAAAACAAAAAAAGAAAATTTCAGGCCGATATCCCTGATGAACATCGATGTAAAGATCCTCAATAAATACTGGCAAACCAAATCCAGCAGCACATCAAAAAGTTTATGCACCACGATCAAGTCAGCTTCATCCCTGGGACACAAGGCTGGTTAAACATATGCAAATCAATAAACATAATCCTTCACATAAATAGAACCAATGACAAAAACCACATGATTATCTCAATACATGCAGAAAAGTTCTTTGATATAATTCAACACCCCTTCATGCTAAAATCTCTCAATAAACTAAGTATTCATAGAATATATCTCAAAATAAGAGCTATTTATGACAAACCCAGAGCCAATATCATACTGAATGTACAAAAGCTGGAAGCATTCCTTTGAAAGCCAGCACAAGACAAGGATGCCCTCTCTTACCACTCCTATTCAACATAGCATTGGAAGTTCTGTCTGGGGCAATCAGGCAAGAGAAAGAAATAAAACGTATTCAAATATGAAGAGAGAAAGTCAAATTATCTCTATTTGCAGATGACATGATTGTATATTTAGAAAATCCCATCATCTCAGACCAAAATCTCCTTAAGTTGATAAGCAACTTCAGCAAAATCTCAGGATACAAAATCAATGTGCAAAAATCACAAGAATTCCTATACACCCATAATAAACAGAGACCCAAATCATGAGTGAACTCCTATTCACATGTGCTACAAAGAGAATAAAGTACCTAGCGATACAACTTATAAGGGATGTGAAGAACCTCTTCAAGTAGAACTACAAACCACTGCTCAAGGAAATAAGAGAGGACATAAACAAATGGAAAAACATTCCATGATCATGGATAGGAAGAATCAATATCATGACAATGGCCGTAGTGCCCAAGGTGATTTGTAGATTCAACGCTGTTTCCATCAAGCTACCATTGACTTTCTTCACAGAATTAGAAAAAAACTACTTTAAATTTTGTATGGAACCAAAAAAGATCCTGTATAGCCAAGATAATCCTATGCAAAAAGAACAAACCTGGAGGCATCAGGCTACCTGACTTCAAACTATATTACAAGGCTACAGTAACTAAAACAGCATGGTACTGGTACCAAAACAGATATATAGACCAATGGAACAGAACACAGATCTCAGAAATAATGCCACACATCTACCACCATCTGATCTTTGACAAACCTGACAAAAACGAGCAATGGGGAAAGGATTCCCTATTTAATAAATGGTGTTGAGAAAACTGGCTAGCCATATGCAGAAAACGGAAACTGGACCCCTTCCTTACACCTTATACAAAAATTAACTCAAGATAGATTAAAGACTTAAATGTAAGACCTAAAACCATAAAAACTCTGGAAGAAAACCAAGGCAATACCATTCAGGACATAAGCATGGGCAAAGATTTCATGACTAAAACACAAAAAGCAATGGCAACAAAAGCCAAAATTGACAAATGGGATCTAATTAAACTAAAGATCTTCTGCACAATGAAAGAAACTATCATCAGAGGGAACAGGCAACCTACAGAATGGGAGAAAATTTTTGCAATCTATTCATCTGACAAAGGGCTAATATCCAGAATCTACAAGGAACTTAAACAAATTTACAAGAAAGAAACAAACAACCCCATCAAAAAGTGGGCAAAGTATATGAACAGACACTTCTCAAAAGAAGACATTTATGTGGCCAGCAAGCATGAAAAAAAAAAGCTCATTATCAGTGGTCATTAGAGAAATGCAAATCAAAACCACAATGAGATACCATCTCACGCCAGTTAGAAAGGCAATCACTAAAAAGTTAGGAAACAACAGATGCTGGAGAGCATGTGCAGAAATAGGAACGCTTTTACACTGTTGGTGGGAATGTAAATTAGTTCAACCATTGTGGGGGAGACAGTGTGGTGATTCCTCTAGGATGTAGAACCAGAAATACCATTTGACCCAGCAATCCCATTACTGGGTATATACCCAAAGGATTATAAATCATTCTACTATAAAGATACATGCACACGTATGTTTAGTCAAGCACTATTCACAATAGCAAAGACCTGAAACTAACCCAAATACCCACAGATGACTGACTGGATAAAGAAAATGTGGCACATATACCCATGGAATACTATGCCCCCACAAAAAAGGATGAGTTCATGTCCTTTGCAGGAACATGGATGAATCTGGAAACCATCATTTTCAGCAAACTAACACAGCAGCAGAAAACCAAGTACTGCATGTTCTCACTCATAAGTGGGAGTTGAACAATGAGAACATATGGACACAGGGAGGGGAACATTACACACTGGGACCTGTCCGGGGATGGGGGTCTAGGGGAGGGAGAGCATTAAGAGAAATACCTAATGTAGATGATGGGTTGATGGGTGCAGCAAACCACCATGGCTCGTGTATACCTATGTAACAAAACTGCACTTTTTGCACATGTATCCCAGAACTTAAAGTATATATATATATATATATATTTTTTTTTTTTAAAAAAGGCCAATTATGTCTGATTCTTGGATATAGTATATTGACAAGCTAGGCAGACTGCTGGATGTAGGTGATATAGCAGAGTTGGAGTGCTTGGATTCCAATCCTGGCTCCTCCACTTACCAGCTGTGAGAACTTAGCCAAGTTACTCTCTCTGTGCCTCAGTTTCTTCATCTACAAAATAAGAATAATAATAGTGAATCAGGAAAAGTTCCCTTATCCCCCTTACAGGGCATCCAATAGTACTCACTTCTTCAGTGCCCCACTGCTCGTATCCCTAGAGGAAGCATGTAGACTGGCAGGCTGTGTGACTCAACTCCATGGCAGTGTCTAGGGGTGAATGTTTATAGCTCCTGAAGCCCCAGTGCGTGTGCATTACAAGGTGCTCTTTCAGTTTAGTCATCCAGAGATGGCTTGTGTTAGTCAGCTCTATTAGACTCCCTGCCTTATTGCTAGGACAGAGGGCTTTCTGTATCCTGGGGTTTCTTGCCTTGGTGTACTGGAAGTATCAGATCACACATGGGCTTAGAGAATGAGTGCAAGGTTTTATTGAGCGGAAATAGCTCTCAGCAGATGGGGGAGCCAGAAGGGGATGGAGTGGGAAGGTGGTTTTCCTCTGGAGTCAGGCTGCTGAGAGGCCAGGGGCTCTATTCTGACTGCTCCGGCCAAACTCCATGCTGTTTCACTGGTCCATGGCCCGCCAGCTTGCCGGTGTCTGTCAGTGTGCCCTTATGCCAGTGTATTCCTCTAGACATCCAACCACTTGTGTTTTCTTCAGTTGGTGTGTTCCTCTCGACGTCCAGCCCTGCGTGTGTGTGTGTGTGCCCGCTAGGGTCTTGGGGTTTTTAAAGGCATGGGATGGGGGTGTGATGGATTAGGGTGGTCTTGGGCAATGCAACATTTGATCAGGAAAACAGAAATGCCTGTCCTCACCTAGGACTGTGGGCACAGGCCTGGGAGTAGAGCCCTAGCCAGGGACCTGCTCTTCTCTACTCAGCACTTTGTACCTGCCTCCCATATCAATAGTACCTACCTCATGGAGTGGTTGTGAGAACTGAATGAGTTAACACATGCAAAGCACTTATAACACTAACACTAAGTGCTCAACAAATATATTTGTTATTAGTTGCTGTTTTCATTCCCAGTAATACCTAATTGTCTGGGAGGGAGAGGAGGCTGGGAAGTGTACTAAAGTTGCTGCCCTTAGAAGGTACAAACAGAATCTGAAATAAAAAGAAAGCAGCTTTCTCAGAATCTCTGTGCATAACATCATCACACAGGTATCCTGCTGTCGCTCTGAACTCAGGTGAGGACTGGTAAAAACAACAGAATGTTGTTTAGAAACAACAGAAGGTTTAAACTGTTTCTTCTGGGTGGTAGGCAATTCCAGGAATGCTTTACAAAGAAGTCTTGCTGGTTGTACCTGAGTATATCCGGCAAGCAAATTTCCTTTCAGAGTTCAAACAGCAGATGTGCCCATCCATGAGCCCCCAAAGCCTGTGTGGTCTAATTAGGTGGTCAGTGATATCTATTGTTTAATTTAATGGAAACACTCTAGGTTTTCAAGAATCAAATCAGCAGTCCTTGGAAAGATCAGAATTGGACCTCACATGTCATCTCATTCTCCTGCCTATAATGCTGATTGGAGATAAGAACTGAGGACATGAACTCAGTTATAGGATACTAATGAGGATGTTTCATGCTGCTCAAGGAATTGGCAACCAGATCTTGAGAGTGTAGACAAAAAAAGATGCATTGCAAAATGGCCTCCAGCAATGGCAAGATACCTTTCTCAGACTAAGAGAGAGCCAAACCTGTTTGCTAACACAAACCAACAATTTAGAACCCAACCCACACACTCTAGTTATTTAAAAACCTGGAGGATTATAGAAAGGGATTGAGGGAATCATTGAAACCACAAGTCATAAGCTTGTGAGACATTTTCCTTACCACCAAACTAAATTGAGAAGCCCCAAGAAAATCATTTGTTGAAATCTCAGGTAACTGTGGGAAGGGTGGAGTGATATCTCATTCTCAAATTGTATGTCTGCTCAAGGGGAAGACTTGCTGGTGTACCCCTTCTATCTGAGCAGAAGAAGTAATGAAGATGAAGGTAGAGCAAGGTGGTGGTGGGACACTTTGTGCTTCCACCATTGGTCACAACAGGGGTGCATGAATTTCCTGTGGGCTACACAGACATTACAGAAGGAGCAAAATGTGAGGCATCTTGCTCTTACCCCAACTGAGAGGGCTGGGCTGCAGGGGAAGCAGCCCCAACTACCAGAAGTTGCAGGAAGTTTTTGGAAGAGATCAAGTCAGAGGTGGCTGTCCTATGTTGGAGAGCAAAGGAGTGGGGGGGGCCCTTCATCTATCCCTACGCCCACCCAGGGTCCCCAAAGTACTGCCTTCAGAGGCCTGCCATACAGAGGACTTTTGGAGCTGTGAGTGTGAGCTCAGGAGGAGCAGCAGCCAAAAGAGAACTCCGACAGGTGGCTGTCAAGGACAGATTGGGTGCACAGAAAGGATTCTTCAGAGGTTACCTTGATTTTGAAATTAATGTTCCATTTATTCAAAAATCCAGTTCTTTCTGAAGTGTTTAAATTCAGCCTATAGATCTTATTTTGCTATTTATAGTTCTAGCAATCATTAAAAATTGCCTTTTATGGGGTCGTTGATTAACATTTAGTCTCATTTACAAATTTAGTTTAACTCCTTTAAATATTTTGTTGCATTAAATTATTAAATATATTTAATTTCCCTTTTAAGTTTCCCAGTTGTCTGACTTAGCAAAAAGGCCTTCCTAAGTGCTTGAATCACTCTTATAAATCTAATAAATTAAACTTATAAATAAGGTAAGACTTAAGACTTCTTAAGTGTGCTAATGCAAATATATACATTTAGTAAGAGTTCTACTTAAAGTCAAAAGCTCAAACCAAATACTCAATAATTTTGAATTACAGTCACAAGATTGACCTGCTACTCTAATACGCCCAATTCTCTTAAACAATGCAGACACCTAAGATAACAATTTGGAGAGATCCCTTATTTAAAAAAAACATACTGTGAGTTTAATGTTCATAAATATCTGTATACCTAATTCTAAATCATATTTGGGCTAAAAAGTACTTCCTCACTAATAAAACAACTAGGTCATCCAATAGCTTTGAAGGATATCTTCTCAATTGTTGAATCTGAATCATGATCAGAGAGGAGCCAGGACATGTAGCCCACCAAACCCACACCATTCAAGTCCTAGTCCACTCATGGAAGTCCAAATGCCTGACCTAGCCACTTCTTCACTTGACTGGATTTTGCATTTATTTGCCATCCTATAACTGGGTTAAGTTATTTATATACACTCCTGCCTCATTCCTCCTATCTCTTAGGCCACAAAACTCTTACACCTGTAAAAGCCTGTCAAATGAGTTAGTTAATTGATATCCAATTAAATTGTGAATATCTCTTGTGGCTTGGGCTGTCCATAAACTTACCACCTTCAAGGTTATTCCATATACAGGGGCCACTACCTATGACGACCCCTGCCCTCTCTACTATTTCTACTTCTTAATCCCCAATCCTAAGTAAGCTAGAACTAGGAGGGTGGAAAGAGAGAAAAAGGTTGTTCCCTCTATAGGTTATTGAGGCCACTAGTCAAGCCTGAGATGGGAAGAGGGAAGGAGATGAGATAGACATCTTAAATTGTACTGGCTTGGACTTTTTAATAACTAGGAATGAGTGGAAAGCTGTGGAATTTGCCTGAGAAGTCAACAAAGAGAAGGAAAGGGAGATTAACAGAGAAAACATTTCTTTGATGTTTACATGTCATTGAATTCAAACTGTTCGATAAACATGTAACGTTTGAGCAAGGATATTTTACGTCTTATTAAGCCCTAAGAGGTGTCTGGTTCTAATTTTTTTGCTCTTTTTAGAATATGCAGACACTAGATGTTCCACATCATCTTCTGTGAATCCCAGTTGCTAATTCTGGAACAAAAAGGAAAAATCTCCTTCAGCATCCTGTTATGCTCATCTCCCAAGTGACACTTGACCCCCTTTATAAAAACCTGTAAGTCTCTATCCAGACTTCTGTATTTCTTACGTCATCCCCAAACCATTCTTACCTCTTCATGGTGGTTTTCGTGTTGACAGTCCCTAATGAGACCAGCATCATTCTTAACTGGTGAATAAAAATTCAGAAACTGTCCTGGATATGGGCCCCTTGCTAATACTACCAGAAAGATTGCAGCTACCATCCTGTACTCCCCTTTCTAAGAGCTTTCTTCTTCATTTTACATTTAGCGCCTCTTGGAGAGAACAGGTGCTACAATGGGAAAACCAGCTGGCCAAAATCTGGGCAAACCACACATGCCTAGAGTTGAAGGCTCCTTCAATGAACTATGCCCCACACTCCAGAACTAGAATAGGCTCTCTCAGGGCTGTAGGCTCAAGCGTGGTCCCACCCACCCCACACCACAGCTGTGCATCCAAAATAAGAGGGAAACTCAGGCAGGAATCAAAATGAGCAGACCAGGAGAGGAAATTAAAATCCTTTAGTTGTAGTGTATTAAGTCATTGCAGCACTCAAAGGCAGCCATTCATATCATTCAGGAAGCTCTGAATAAATGTTTCAGTAATGAGACATGCAGAAAGGAGCTTGTCACCCTGTGATAGTCTCTCTGCAAAGAATTTGATTTAAGGTTGGTATCAGAGCATGAACCATGCTGAAATACAATTACAAAAGAAACAGGAATTTCATTAGTGGATTGCAAGGAACAGCTTGGAACTGAGGAGGCTGGTGAGAGCTGATAGGTGTTGGCAGGAAGAAAGAGGGGAAAAGAAGAGGTGGTGTGTGATGGGAGAAGCCACCCGTACCTCGAGTACCAAACTGGGAAGGAAGATGGCAATGTCGATTTCAGGAAAAGGAAAGGAGAAGATGACTTCCTCTTTTGGATTGATAAATGACTACTCCCTTCATATGTGCTTTTTACCTTAAAAAATGAATAAAATTAAGGTTTATTCATATTTATTTGGTAGATTTATAGTAGCTAATTAAGTAAAGTGCTTAGAAAAGTGACTAGCACATATAGTATTATAGATGGGTTTGCTATGATTTTATAAATCATGTGTATGTGTTTATGTATGTATGAGATGATGGCTCAAAATTGTTTTTAATTATAATTAACATACAATTAAAAATGTTGACACTACTGTTAAGCAATTAGTGATTTAGAGGGACAAGGGGAGAGAAAGAGGGAAAGAAGAATGGAAGAATGATAGAATGAATAAAAAGGAGAGCTCTCACTGGGACTGGGATATCTATAGGTACACAGTGTTTGCTCAGAGGAACTTCTTACTCTTCTATCTTCACTGGGCAAACCTTCTCAAATGTGATCTCTACAGAGCAGAGTTCACTTTTGGATTATTCTAATCTAAAGTAGTCAGGGAATTTCTATTCCTTTGGAAAGCATGAGTGGCAGGTGCTTTCCTTTAGGAACAGAAGACATGTTCTGAGTTTCATTTTTGTCCCCTTATCTCAGGTGGTGGCTGTAGGGGACAGTTAAACCAAAGGTCCAGTCCCATCAGGATGAGTGTTATCTTTCAACACACAATTCTTCAGTAGATCTCTGATGGAATCTCAGAACTAAATAGGATTTCAGGTGCTGGCCAAGATGGAGTAAGCCTACCACAGTTCATCTCTCCCACTGATTACAGTAAAAAAAACTCTAGAACACAATCGAAAAACAACTACACAAGGACTCTGAAAAGTAGACATTAGCATCCAGATAGGGTTGGGAAGTCAAAACTTGAAGAACAACCAGTAAAGGATTGGGGAAGCTTTTTGGATATTTGCCCTTTATTGTCATTCAGCTTTGACTTCAGTGTACTGCCCCCTTTACCCAGTAATTTTGTAACTGGGTAGCAATGATGAAAAGCAAAAACAGTAAGAGAAAACAAAACATCACAATGTGTGGGATGTGTCTAGAGCAGTGCTCAAAGTGGAATTTAAAGCGTTAAATATTTATATAGAAAAAGAAGGTCTTAAATTATATAAGTATATACTTTAAGAAACCACAGGCTGGGCATGGTGGCTCACACCTGTAACTCCAGCACTTTGGGAGGCTGACATGGGCAGATCATGAGGTCAGGAGCTCGAGACCATCCTGGCTAACACGGTGAAGCCCTGTCTCTACTAAAATATACAAAAAATTAGCCAGACGTGGTGGTGGGTGCCTGTAATCCCAGGGAGGTGCCTGTACTCAGAGGCTGAGGTAGGAGAATGGCATAAACCCGGGAGGCGGAGCTTGCTGTGAGCCGAGATCGCACCACTGCACTCCAGCCTGGGCGACAGAGTGAGACTCTGTCTCAAAAAAAAAGAAACCACAAAGAAGAACAACTTGAACCCAAAGCAAGTAACAGAAAGAAAATAATAAAGATTAAAGCAGAAATCAGGCTGGGCATGATGGCTCAGGCCTGTCATCCTAGCGCTTTGGGAGGCTGAGGTGGGTAGATCGCCTGAGGTCAGGAGTTTAAGACTAGCCTGGCCAACATGGTGAAACTCCATCTCTGCAAAAATACAAAAATTAGCTGGACATGGTGGTGGGCACCTGTAATCCCAGCTACTCAGGAGGCTTAAGCAGGAGAATTGCTTGAACCCAGGAGGTGGAGGTTTCAGTGAGCTGTGATCGCACCATTGCACTCTAGCCTGGGTGACAAGAGTGAAATTCCATTAAAGAAAAAAAAAAAGACAGAAAAGGGCAGAATTCAATGAGAGAAGCTTGAATCAATGAAACCAAATACTAGTTTTCTAAAAAGATCAATACAATGAATAAACTTTTAGCGACATTGACCAAGAAAAAGGAGAAAACACAAATTACCAATATCAGGAGTGAAAGTGGAGAGGACATCACTACAGATTCCACGTACACCAGAAACATAATAAGACCACAGGGGGATTCTGGCAAGATGGCCAAATAGGAACAGCTCTGCTCTGCAGCTTCCAGCAAGACCAATGCAAAAGGCAGGTGATTTCTGCATTTCCAACTAAAGTATTTGGTTTATCTCACTGGGACTGGTTAGACAGTGGGTACAGCCCATGGAGGGCAAGCAGAAGCAGGGTGGGGCATCACCTCACCTGAAAAGCGCGAGGAGTTGGGAAACTCCCTCTACTAGCCAAGGGAAGCCGTGGGGGACTGTGCTGTGAGGGACGGTACTATCTGGCCCAGATACTAAGTTTTTCCCACAGTTTTTGCAACCCACAGACCAGGAGATTCACTCAGGTGCCTACACCACCAGGGCCCTGAGTTTCAAGCACAAAACTAGGCGGCCGTTTGAGCAGACACCAAGCTAGCTACAGGAGGTTTTTTTTTTTTTTTTTTTTTTTTTTTCCATACCCCAGTGGTACCTGGAACCTCAGTGAGACAGAACCATTCACTCCCCTGGAAAGGAGGCTGAAGCCAGGGAGCCAAGTGGTCTTCCTCAGGGGGTTCCACCCCAACAGAGCCCAGCAAGCTAAGATCCACTGACTTGAAATTCTAACTGCCAGCACAGCAGTCTGAAGTTGACCCGGGACATTTGAGCTTGGTGGGGGAAAGGGCCATTGCTGACACTTGAGTAGGCTATTTCCCCCCACAGTGTAAACAAAGCCATCAGAAAGTTCACACTGGGCAGAGCCCACCACAGCTCAGCAAAGCCACTGTAGGCAGACTGCCTCTCTAGATTCCTCCTGTCTGGGCAGGGCATTTCTGAAAGAAAGGCAGAAGCCCCAGTCAGGGGCTTATAGATAAAACTCCCATCTCCCTGGGACAGAGCACCTAGGGGAAGGGGTGGCTGTGTGCACAGCTTCAGCAGATTTAAATGTTCCTGCCTGCCGGCTCTGAAGAGAGCAGCGGATCCCCCAGCACAGTGATCGAGCTCTGCTAACAGACAGACTATCTCCTCAAGTGAGTCCCTGATCTCCATGCCTCCTGACTGGGAGATACCTCCCAGCAGGGGTCAAGAGACACCTCATACAGGAGAGCTCCAGCTGGCATCTGGCAGGTGCTGCTCTGGGATGAAGCTTCCAGAGGAAGGAGCAGGCAGCAATCTTTGCTGTTCTGCAGCCTCTGCTGGTGATAACCAGGAAAACTGGGTCTGGAGTGGACCTCCAGCAAACTCCAGCAGACAATTTGAAGAGGGTCCTGACTGTTAGAAGGAAAACAAACAGAAAGCAATAGCATAAACATCAACAAAAAGGACACTCATGCAAAAACCCCATCCAAAGGTCCTCAGCATTAAAGACCAAAGGTAGATAAATTCATGAAGATTACGAAAAACCAGTCCAAAAAGGCTGAAAATTCCAAAAACCAGAACACCTCTTCTCCCTCAAAGGATCACAACTCCTCACCAGCAAGAGAACAAAACTGGACTGAGAATGAGTTTGATGAATTGACAGAAGTAGGCTTCAGAAGATGGGTAATAACAAACTCCTCTGAGTTAAAGGAGCATGTTCTAACCCAATTCAAGGAATCTAAGAACCTTGATAAAAAGATAGAGGAACTGCTAACTATAATAACCAGTTTAGAGAAGAACATAAATGACCTGAAGGAGCTGAAAAAGCACAAGAACTTCGTGAAGCAAATAAAAGTATCAATAGCTGAATCGATCAAACTGAAGAAAGGATATCAAGGATTGAAGATCAACTTAGTGAAATAAAGTGTGAAGACAAGATTAGAGAAAAAAGAATGAAAAGGAACGAACAAAGCCTCCAAGATAGATAAGACTATGTGAAAAGACAAAACTTATGGTTGATTGGCATACCTGAAAGTGACAGGGAGAATGGAACCAAGTTGGAAAACACACTTCAGGATATCATCCAGGAGAACATCCCAATCTAGCAAGAAAGGCTAACATTCAAATTCAGGAAATACAGAGAATACCACCAAGATACTCCTTGAGAAGAGCAACCCCAAGACACATAATCATCAAAATCACCAAAGTTGAAATGAAGAAAAAATATTAAGGACAGCCAGAGAGAAAGTTCAGGTTACCCACAAAGAGAAGCCCATCAGACTAACAGCAGATCTATTTGCAGAAACTCTACAAGCCAGAAGAGAGTGGGGGCCAATATTCAACATTTGTAAAGAATTTTCAACCCAAAATTTCATATCCAGCCAAACTAAGCTCATAAATAAAGGAGAAATAAAATCCTTTATAGACAAGCAAGTGCTGAGAGATTTTGTCACCACCAGGCCTGCTTTATAAGAGCTACTGAAGGAGGCACTAAATATGGAAAGGAAAACCCAGTAACAACCACTGCAAAAACATACCAAATTGTACAGACCATCGACACTATGAAGAAACTACATAAACTAATGGGCAAAATAGCCAGCTAACATCATAATGACAGGATCAAATTCACACATAACAATATTAACCTTAAATGTAAACAGGCTAAATGCCCCCAGTTAAAAGACAAAGACTGGCAAATTGGATAAAGAGTCAAGACTCATTGGTGTGCTGTATTCAGGAGACCCATCTCACATACAAAGACACACACAGGCTCAAAATAAAGGGATGAAGGAAGATTTACCAAGCAAATGGAAAGCAAAAAAAGCAGGGGTTGCAATCCTAGTCTCTGATAAAACAAACTTTAAACCAACAAAGATCAAAAAAGACAAAGAAGGACATTACATAATGCTAAAGGGATCAATGCAACGAAAAGAGCTAACTATTCTAAATATATATGCACTCAATACAGGAGCACCCAGATTCATAAAGCAAGTTGTTAGGGACCTACAAAGAGACTTAGACTCCCACACAATAATAGTGGAAGACTTTAACACTCCACTGCCAATATTAGACAGATCAATGAGACAGAAAATTAACAAGGATATTCAGGACTTGAACTCAACTCTGGACCAAGCAGACCTAATAGACAGAACTCTCCACCCCAAATCAACAGAATATACATTCTTCTTAGCACCACATCACTCTTATTCTGAAACTGACACCACATAACTGGAAGTAAAACACTCCTCAGCAAATGCAAAAGCATGGATATCATAACAGTGTCTCAGATCACAGTGCGATCAAATTAGCACTCAGGATTAAGAAACTCACTCAAAACTGCAAAACTACATGGCAACTGAAGAGCCTGCTCCTGAATGACTACTGGGTAAATAATGAAATTAAGGCAGAAATAAATAAGTTATTTGAAACCAAGGAGTACAAAGACACAACGTACCAGAATCTCTGGGACACAACTAAAGCAGTGTTTAGAGGGAAATTTGTAGCACTAAATGCCCACATGCGAAACCAGGAAAGATGTAAAACTGACACCCTAACATCACAATTAGAAGAACTAGAGAAGCAAGAAAAAAGAAATTCAAACACTTGCAGAAGAGAAGAAATAACTAGGATCAGAGCAGAACTGAAGGAGATAAGACACAAAAAACCCTCCAAAAATCAATGTATCCAGGAGCTGTTTTTTTGAAAAGATTAATAAAATAGACCACTAGCCAGACAAATAAAGAAGAAAGAGAGAATCAAATAGATAGCATAAAAAAATGCCACAGCATTGACCGGGCGCAATGACTCACGTCTGTAATCCCAGCACTTTGGGAGGCTGAGTCGGTGAATCATGAGGTCGGGAGTTTGAGACCAGCCTGGCCAACATGGTGAAACCTCAGTCTATTAAAAATACAAAAAATTAGCTGGGCGTGGTGGTGGGCACCTGCAATACCAGCTATTCAGGAGGCTGAGTCAGGAGAATTTCTTGAACCGGGGAGGCAGAGGTTGCAGTGAACCGAGATCACGCCACTGCACTTCAGCCCAGGCAACAGTGCAAGACTCCATCTCAAAAAGAAAAAAAAAATGATAAAGGGGATATCACTACTCTTCCCACAGAAATACAAACTACCATCAGAAAATACTATAAACACTTTTACACAAATAAACTAAAAAATCTAGAAGAAATGGATAAATTCCTGGGCACATACACTCTCTCAAGACTAAACCAGGAAGAAGTTGAATACCTGAGTATACCAACAACAAGTTCTGAAATTGAAGCAGTAAATAATAGCCTACCAACTAAAAAAATAGCCCAGGACCAGATGGATTCACAGACAAATTCTACCAGAGGTACAAAGAGGAGCTGGTACCATTCCTTCCGAAACTATTCCAAACAACACAAAAACAGGGACTCCTCCCTAACTCATTTTGTGAGGCCAGTATCGTCCTGATACCAAAACCTGGCAGAGACACAACAAAAAAAAGAAAATTTCAGGCCAATATCCCTCATGAACATTGATTTGAAGATCCTCAATAAAATACCAGGAAACCAAATACAGCAACATATCAAAAAGTATCTACCACAATCAAGTCAGCTTCATCCCTGGGATGCAAGACTAGTTCAACATATACAAATCAATAAATGTAATCCATCACATAAACAGAACCAATGACTAAAACCACATGATTATCTCAATAGATGCAGAAAAGGTCTTTGATATAATTCAACACCCCTTCATACTAAAAACTGTCAATAAACTAGATATTGATTTAACATATCTCAAAATAATAAGAACTATTTATGGCAAATGCAGAGCCAATATCATACGGAATGTGCAAAAACAGGAAATATTATCTTTGAAAACCGGCACATGATAAAGATGCCCTCTCTCACCACTCCTATTCTACATAGTATTGGAAGTTCTGGCTAGGGCAATCAGGCAAGAGAAAGAAATAAAGCATATTCAAATAGGAAGAGAGGAAGTCAAATTGTCTCTCTTTGCAGATGACATAATTGTATATTTAGAAAACCCCATTTTCTCAGCCGAAAATCTCCTTAAGCTGATAAGCAACTTCAGCAAAGTCTCATGATTCAAAATCAGTGTGCAAAAATCACAACCATTCCTATACACCAATAATAGACAAACAGAGAGTCAAATTGTGAGTGAGCTCCCATTCACAGTTGCTGTCAAGAGAATAAAATACCTAGGAATACAACTTACAAGGGATGTGAAGGACCTCTTCAAGGAGCACTACAAACCACTGCTCAAGGAAATAAGAGAAGACACAAACAAATGGAAAAATATTCCATGCTCATGAATAGGAAGAATCAATATTGTGAAAATGTCCATACTGCCCAAAGTAATTTATAGATTCAATGCTATCCCCATCTAGCTACCATTGACTTTCTTCACAGAATGAGAAAAAAACTACTTTAAATTTCACATAGAACCAAAAAAGAGCCCAGACAGGCAGGACAATCTAAGCAAAAAGAACAAACCTGGAGGCAACAAGCTACCTGACTTCAAACTATACTATAAATCTACAGTAACCAAAACAGCATGGTACTGGTACCAAAATAGATATATAGACCAACGAAACAAAACTTCAGAAATACCACCACATATCCACAATTATCTGGAGACCTCAGAAATACCACCACATATCCACAATTATCTGATATTTGACAAACCTAACAAAAACAAGCAATGGGGAAAGGATTCCCTATTTAATAATTGTTGTTGGGAAAACTGGCTAGTAGTATGCAGAAAACTGAAACTGGACCCCTTCCTTATACCTTATACAAAAACTAACTCCAGATGGATTAAAGACTTAAATGTAAGACCTAAAACCATAAAAACTCTAGAAGAAAACCTAGGCAATACCATTCAGGACATAGGCATGGGCAAAGACTTCATGACTAAAACACCAAAAGCAATGGCAACAAAAGCCACAATTGACAAATAGGATCTAATTAAACTAAAGAGCTTCTGCACAGCAAAAGAAACTATCATCAGAGTGAACAAGCAACCTTCAGAATGGTAGAAAATTTTTGCAAGCTATCCATCTAACAAAGGGCTAATATTCAGAATCTACAAGAAACTTAAATAAATTTACAAGAAAAAAACAACCCCATCAAAAAGTGGGCAAAGTATATGAACAGACACTTCTCAAAAGAAGACATTTATGCAGCCAAGAAACATATGAAAAAAAGCTCATCATCACTGGTCATTAGAGAACTGCAAATCAAAATCACAATGAGATACCATCTCACACCAGTTAGAAGGCAGTGTGGCGATTCCTCAAGGATGTAGAACCAGAAATACTATTTGACCCAGCAATCCCATTACTGGGTATATACTCAAAGGATTATAAATCATTCTATTATAAAGACACATGCATACATATGTTTATTACAGCACTATACATGATCACAAAGACTTGGAACCAACCCAAATGCCCATCAATGATAGACTAGATAAAGAAAATGTGGTATATATACACCACGGAATACTATGCAGCCATAAAAAAAGATAAGTTCTTGTCTTTTGCAGGGACATGGATAAAGCTGGAAACCATCATTCTCAGCAAACTAACACAGCAACAGAAAACCAAACACAGAATGTTCTCATGCATAAGTGGGAGTTGAACAATGAGAACATGTGGACACACGGAGGGGAACATCACACATTGGGACCTGTCTGGAAGTGGGGCCAAGGGGATGGCATTAGGAGAAATACCTAATGTAGATGACATTAGGAGAAATACCTAATGTAACAATACCACATATTCTGCACATGTATCCCAGAACTCAAAGTATAATAATGAATGAATTAGTTAATTTTAAAACAGAAAAGACATAACAACTTTACACCCATAATTTTCAAACCATGAATGAAATGAATCAATTATTTAGAAGGCACAAATTATCAAATTCATTCAAAAGAAATAGGTAATCTGAATAATGCTATCTTTATAAAAGACATTAACTTTGTAGTTAAAACCTTTCCAAAATCAAATGGCAAAAAAAAGAAAAAAATATATAAAACCTCCAGACTCAGATGGCTTACCTTAGTGAATTATGCCAAACATTTACAGAAGATATTATATCAATTCTATATAATCTCAGAAATGCAAAGAGGTGGGAGCACTTCCCAACTCATTTTATGTATTTTGTGTAAAATACACTCATTTCTTTTGTAAATACATAAATATATTTTTGTATTTTTTTTACAATATACCTGTGTATTTTACCAAAAAATCTGTAAAATATATTTATGTATTTTAGGATTAAGTCAAAATAGACCACAGACCTGAATGTGAAATGTAAAAATACTCCAATACTTCATTGATTTTGTTTTTCTCATTTCAGTTTTACTGATTTCTGCTTTTATCTTTATTATTTTCTTTCTGTCACTTGCTTTGGGTTCAAGTTGCTCTTTTTCTGGTTTCTTAAAGTAGATAATTGTATAATTTAAGACCCTTCCTCTTTTGTATCAGCATTATATTGACATGAAAACTAGGCAAAATACTGAAAGAAAAAACCCTACAGACTAATATACCTTATGAACCTGACACCAAAAATTCTCAACAAAATATTAACAAATCAATTCCAATTATATCTGAAAAAAATAGTGTATCATGACGAAGTGGAGTTTACTCCAACAATGCAAAGCTGGTTCAACACTAAAAAAATTATCAAGCAATGTAGTTTATAATATTAGTAGACTAAAGTAGAAAAAATCATATGGTTATCTTATTAAATGCAGAAAAAACAATTGAAAAAAATTATCAGTCATTTATAGTAAAAATCTGGGTAAATTAGGAATGGAAGGGAACTTCCTAAACTTAGTAAATAAAATCTATAAAAAATAGCTACAATGAATATAGTGTATAATGATGAAAGAATGAATGCTTACTCCCTAAGAGTAGGAATAAGAAAAGAATGTATAACTCTTAAAAACTCCTATTCAACATCAGATTCTAAGTCCTAGCCAATGCAATATGGCAAGAAAAGAAAGAAAGTCAGCTGGGCGCCGTGGCTCACGCCTGTAATCCCAGCACTTTGGGAGGCTGAGGAGGGCGGATCACAAGGTCAGGAGATAGAGACCATCCTGACTAATACAGTGAAACCCCGTCTTTACTAAAAATACAAAAAATTAGCCGGGCATGGTAGTGGGTGCCTGTAGTGCCAGCTACTCCAGTGGCTGAGGCAGGAGAATGGTGTGAACCTTGGAGGAGGAGCTTGCAGTGAGCCGAGATCTTGTCACTGTACTCCAGCCTGGGTGACAGAGCAAGACTCCGTCTCAAAAAAAAAAAAAAAGAAAGAAAGAAAGTCTTACAGATTGAAAAGGAAGAACTAAAACCGCCCCTATTTACAGATCACATAATTATATACACATAAAATCCCAAAGGACATACAAATATACTCCAAGAAGTAATTAATGACATCAGCAAGATCACATGCTATAAGGCCAACACAAAAAATTTAAAAATTATATATTAACAAATAAAAATATATTAACAAAAAACATGTGGAAACTGAAATTAAAAACACAATACCATTTATAATCACACCAAAGAAAATGAAATCTTTAGGTATAAACCAGATGACATGTACAGCCTCTGTGTGCTAAAAATTATAAAATGCTGATGAAAAAAATCAAAGACCTAAAAAATTGGAGAGACTTATTGTCTTGAATTGGAAGACTCAATATAGTAAAAATATCAGTTATCTCCAAACTGATTTATAAGTTCAATGCAATTTCTAGAGATTGGAGTGAAGGTAAGAAAACTATTCCTTCTTCACAATCTGATTGTATACATAGACCATCTCAAAGAACTTACAAAAGAATCATGAAAGTAATTAGTGCATTTGCCAATGTCACAGGACATAAGGCCACGATGTAAAAATCAACTGACAAAAATGTTATCAATATTTTTATTTTCTAGGAATGAGCAATTCGAAATCTAATTTTTTAGAGCAAAAGAGTCCTGTTTACAACAGTACCAAAATAAATGAAATGCATAAGTATAAATGGAACAAAATATGTTCAGGGAAACTGCACAGGAAATATATGTGAAAACTATAAAATACTGATGAAAGAAATTGAAGAAAGACCTAAATAAACAGAAAGATAAAAGGCAGGAAGTAGTAAGTGACTATTTTCATGAATGAGGAAACATTATTGTTGAGATGTTTTATTGAATCTATAGATCAAAATTTATCTATGGATTCAATAAAATCCTAATTAAAGTCCCAGTAGGAGTTTATAAAAATCAGCAAGGTGATTCCAAAATTTACAGGGAAAGGCAAAGTAACTAGAAGAGCCAAAACAATTTTGGGGGTTGGGGGAAGAACAAAGTTGGAGTACTCACATTACTTTACTTCAAGATTTATTATAAAGCAAAAATAATTAAAACAATGTCCTAATGACTGAATCAATGAAACAGAATAGAAAGTCCAAAAATGAAAACACACAAATATGGTCAACTGAATTTTGACAAAAGTGTGTGGACATATCATTGGAGAAAGCATAATATTTCAATTAGTAGTTCTGGAACTTATGCAAAGAAGGAGGAAGAGGAGGAAGGGGAAGAAGAGGAGGGGAGGAGGAAGAGGAGGGGAGGGGTTGCTGCTCACACATTGCATAAAGATTAAGTCAAAATAGATCATAGACCTCAATGTGAAATATAAAGCTATAAGACTTTTAAAAGAAAACATGAAAAAATGTCTCTGTGATCTTATAATAATTAGGCAAAGAATCTTAGATATGACAAAAAAGCATGATCCATAAAACAAAAAAATGATAAATTGGACTTTCTCAAAATTTTAAAAAACTTTGCTCTGTAAAGTACACTCTTAAGAAAATCATTTAAAAACGTAAGCCACAAAATGGGAGAAAATATTTGCAAATCACATCTCTGACAAAGAACTTGTGTCCAATATATATGCACAGCTCTCAAACTAAATAGCAAGAAAACAAGCAACCCAGTTGGAAAAAAATAAGGAGCAAAAGATCTAAATAGGCACGTCACTAAAGAAGATATATGTATGGCAAATAAACACAAGAAAAGATGTTGAGTGTCATTAATCATTAGAGAAATGCAAATAGAAACCACACTAAGATACCAGTGCATATCTATTAGAACAAGTAAAATAAAACAAATTGAAAATGCCAAGTGCTAGCAAGGGTGTGGAGCAATTGAAACTCTCAAATGTTGCTGGTGGGAGTGAAAAATGATACAGCCATATTGAAAAAGAGTTTATTATAAAATTCCACATATATTTACCATATGACCCAGACATTCCACTCCTACTCCAGGAAAAATATAACCTTATATTCACAAAAATATCTGTGTGTGAATGTTTACAGCTGCTTTATTCATAATTGACAAAAACTGGAATCAACCTAATCTTCAACAAGCGAATACATAAACAATTGGTATGTCCATACATGGAATACTACTCAGCAATAGAAAGGAATGTACTACTGGGACATGTAATAACATGGATAAATCCCAAATGCATTATGCTAAGTGAAACAAACCAGACCAGAAGGCTATGTACTGGAGGTTCAATTCATGACATTCTCGGGGAGACAAGGCAATAGGACCATGAGGGAGGGGTTGACGGTAGAAGAACGCCATGAAAAAATTTTAGGAAAAGCTACACAACTCTATGCATTTGTCAAAACCCATACAGAACTATACAATAAAAAGTGAATTTTACTTTATGTAAATTTAAAAATAAATTGGAGAAAAAAGCATTATCTTGTGGACTAGCCCAGCTTGCTTGTCCTCTCGCACAGCAGATGAGGAAGCTGAGGCCATCAAGGGCACAAGACTTACTCAAGGTCACACGAAAGCCAGACTGTAATCTCAGATTCCCAAAATGCTTCTTGTTTGTTTGTTTTGTTTTGCTTTGCTTCTGTCTTTTGGCTATAGGAGCCGTCATCATAACACTTCATGAAATCCTATCTTATTCAGAATGAATTTCTCCCTCCCTTATACCTCCTATAGCCTTTGCTCCCCTCTTTCTTCCACTTATTATCACTTCCTGCCTTTTATCAGGGATTTTTTTTCTTAGTTTGCCTCCCTTCCTCCACGGGGTGCATTAAAGCGGAAGAAGGCACAAAGGGGAGACATGGTGCGGGCTTGGGGGCGGGGTAGGGGGTGGCAGTACCCAGCAATGCCATGTTTCTATTTCCACCAGTAACAATTTACACTAGATTCTTTCCACACTAAAATAGAAATGACCTGGGGAGAGCCCAGTGGTGAGTTCAAAGATGGTACTACTGATAGCCTTTTCCAGTTGCTTCTGGAATTCATCGATTCAACAAATACTTATTGGGCACCAACTGGGCAGTTTGCTCAATGCTGTGGGAATAATGATAGACAGAAAGACAGGCACAATGCCTCCCACAACCTACTGGGGAATATTTAATCTCATGCCCTCAGCAGAGATCAATAGAATAAACTCTAGCTTAGAAAAGTACAGGTGAAAGAGAATGTTTTCTTAAAAAATTAGCCAACATCACAGCTCTCTTTGGAGGTTAATTTACTTAACAAAACTATTACACATAAACCTGGCTGTTTCATGACCCTTTTCTTTCTAAATTGACTCTGAGACCTAGGGAGGTGCTGTTCCTTCCTTAACTGGTCTCCTAAGGGTGCTCCAGAACCAGATGGGTCTGCCTCAACCATTCTGAGTCCCTACACAGACACGGGGACAGACCAGCTAAACCATATGCTGACTTATTTTCATTCTTTACCACCCAACCAAGTGATACTCCAAGGATATAGTGGGAGCTGCAGCTACCTTAAAGAAAAGCTCTGAGCCAGGATGCTACTCAGACTCAAGTCAGGATCTGTGGGAGGTGAGATAGGAGGGTCAACCAGACCTTGACTCATATCCTTGCCACCACTTACCTCCTCAGTGCCTGGGTCCACTTCCTTAAACTCCCTGCAACCTTAAATTTCTTTCTCTAAGATAGAGATTTAAAAGGAGTGGGCGGCGGGGGAAATCTTTCTTTCATGGGGATGTGGGAAAGTTAATTGAGCTTAACATCAAGCAGAATTGCAGAACATGTAATATGTACTTGGTAAGCGTTAGATTTCTCCCTCACACTCCCTGCTGTTTAGATGTGGAAGAGCTACCCTTCTCCAAGGTCAAATGGGTCCTGGTCTTCCTTGAGGGGAGGTAGGCCTTGCAGCTCCAAAATTTCTCTTCAATTGGACAGGTTTAGATGGAAACCTACAAATCCCATTTTCACCATTGCAAACCCCATCCCTCCCCAAATCTCTTTTCATCCCAGGTCAAGCCTCACTGTCCTGCCCTCCTGGGAGACCTAACTATTATAGCCAATTATTCACACATGACTCCATGGGCCAGCATGGGTGTTGTATGCATGTTGAGACTTTCCACCCACCTGGAGACGGCTCCAGGCCTGGGGGTGGGCACCACCTTCCAAATTGCATCAAGTTGTATGGTCTCTAGTAGAACACTTTGCCCACTGGTTCAGTTAGCCTCCAAGAAAATGGAAGCCTAGGCCATCAAAACTCTTAGAACTACATGTGTGGTGCTGTATTCACTGCTCCTTGAATAAATAAGGCATAGGCCCTGAAGAGTTGTCCCCATCTTTTTCCCCAGCCTTAATTGGATCTGATTAAACCTTCTTTATGTTCCCACAGGCTTCCTCTGGGCATATGTCTATCAGTACACTTAACTCTCTAGATCTGGATCTGTTTACCCATCAGTATCTCACCCAGCAGAATGTGAACCCTTTCATGGCTTAAATGGCATCTTACTCATCCTTACACACCTAGTTGCCAGCACAGTGCATCTCACAGATACCCAATAAATGTTCATTGAATAAATGGAAAAAGTTCCCTTAAAGGAATGAAAAGAGCCTCCTATAAGCATGCTGTCTGAACATTTTCCTTCTGAGCATGCAGGCCTAGCATTTCCTCATGGCGTCATAGATGGATGAGGTTCCTGAATAATTCCACGGGATAAACTGGCTGCCTTCTGGGTCTTTTTCTTAAATGCAGACTGCTATCAAGACTGCTAATACCATTTCCCTGGGTGTACCACAGAGGATGCCAAACTTTATTAGTTTAAGGTGTTTGCTTCATGTAACAACTTGCTTTTTAATGAGCTTGTTTATCTCACCATCTTGGATGTTAAAACTGTTGAGAGGAAAATGTGCTGATTGACTGTTACCAAGCAAAGACCAGAATCTCCAGGGAGAGCATCAAATGCATGCTATGTGCTAACAATTATTCAATAACTGTGCTCTTTTCAAACAACAAAAGAAAAGAGAGGAAAGGAAGAAAGGTGAAGAATGGTTTTCAGGTGAGCAATAGAAAAATAGTAAGTAGGAAAGTTGCTCACATTTCCTTCTCTGAGCTCCTAGCACGGTCCATGAACTAAATCAATTATTTCAAATTCTGCATTGCAGGTTGAGCCCAGGGCCCTACTGGGCTGCAAGCTCACCTGTGAGCCACCCACTTTACAGGAAAAAAATAAATTCTGAATATGCAGGCAAGGAGGAAGGCTGAACAGTCCATCCTTATCAATGTTTCCATTTTTAATTTCAGTTTTCACTATTGCACTCTGCTAACTGAAACACTATATTGCACTTCCCTCAGAGAATGGTTTCTGTGCTGATAATTCTCTATTTGCTAACTTCCCCTTCCCCCATTCCCCACCCTTCTCTGGCCCTGCTTCCACTGGCCTACGCTGCTTTCCTTCTGGATTTTATTGGAATTGGCCAACAGTCAGCAGCAGGTCAGAGGGTGGAGGAGAGAGAGGTATTCCTCTCCCATCCCACCCTGCTTCAGCATCAAGTCCCCAGGCAGGAGCTGCACGCTTCCAGAGCTACTGCACCCCCCAGGCCGTTCCACTCCCAGCGA
Organism: Chlorocebus sabaeus; assembly: GCF_047675955.1. NCBI lineage: Eukaryota > Metazoa > Chordata > Mammalia > Primates > Cercopithecidae > Chlorocebus > Chlorocebus sabaeus. Next base: position 63,166,588 of record NC_132928.1, read on the forward strand.
AGTCTGACTGAGTTCCAGTAATACTACATCTTTCCCTTGCCCCTGGGGTCTTGGGGAAGTAACTGGCTTCCACTGTAGCTAATGGTGCCTCAATGGTATCTTGTCTGTTACTTTAACCCTGTCTTCATCTCTGTAACCAGTCCTTTCATTCAAGTTTCTTAATTTGAGCCATTTGAGATGACTACCTATATGGCCTACTATTTAATATCTCAATTCAAAAGACGTGGCCCACTAGTTGTTCTGTCATATCATATCCCTCTGCTTTGCAAAGTGCTTCCAGTTCCACCAACACATTTGATCCCCTCAATAATTCTGTGAGGTAGGCAGGGCAGCTTGTTATCCCCATTGTACATACAAGAAAATTGAGACTCAGAAGCTAGGGCACTTCTTCAAATTCACAGAGGAAGCGACTTCTTCCAAGAAAAACAAATATTGGAAAAATAACATATCAATGTACTTACCAAAGGAGAGTATACTTTGGAAAGCAAAGTGTATGTCTACAGATGCAGTGGCTTGTAAGAATGTCTAAAATAATGACCTAATTGTTTTCCAGCTGTGTCTTCAAAGCAAGACCATCAGCTGTGGGATGGGGGCAAAAATTACAGAGAAATGAAAAAAGTGTACCGTCGTCATCTCAGAGAGTGGAAGAGGGAATTTTTTCATTTAGAAAGATGTGATTGGGTTGTCTGGCCAATGTAAAGTATTCTTTTGAAATTTGTGGTAAAAAATTTAAAGATATCCCAAGCAATAAGTTGTATATTTTCTTTCCCTTTCTTCCTTTTTCTTCATTTCTTTCTTGCCTCCTTTCTTACTCCTTTCTCTCCCTCCCTCTCTCCCTCCCTCCCTTCCTTCCTTCCTTCCTTCCTTCCTCTCTCTTTCTTTTCCAGTGTAGGCATCAAGTAAATGGACTATTGAAACTTTGCCAGCTGTTTACTATAGGGGGTGGGGAGAAAAGTTAAGAATTTTTATGAAGGAGCAGCTATGATACTAGAATATGGAATCCAGGTGAAAGTGAACTGATGGATGATAAGATGAGGGTAAGGACAGTGGAAAAACTAGTAGGGCCGATGGGTTAGTTATCTTAATGGGATAGGAGGTAACACTTGAGTAAATTAGTTGAAAGGATTGACTTTGTGCTTGAAATCAAGATTCTGAATGGCCTTGTTATCCCCAATGTCTCATTCTTGTTTTTATTCTGAGCGTTCAGCCAGTGCTCGGCATATAGCCAGCAGCACCAGAAAGAAGTATGCAAAAGTAGGTGAATTCTCAGAGTCTCGGGAGAAACTGACAGGTGAAAGGCAAAAGATATTTTGCCTCTACTGCTTATTTATTTAATAAGCACATCACCAACCTGCCCTTCTTTCCTCCATGCCTCTCTTCTCTCCCTCCCCCACCCCTCTCTCTCACACATACTATCCTCAAGCAACACTGATTTGTTCCCTATTTCCTTAATTTTCCCATTTCCGGTGCCTTGTCTGAACCCTCCTCCTTCCCCTTTCTCCCTAGCTGTGCCTCCTGCAATGTCCCCTATCATCTCCTCAGAAAAACTTTTCTGAAGTGCTTTAGTCAAAATATCACTCATTTACTCTCATACCCACTGCATATCATTGATGCTATTGTCATGGCACTTTCTTCATTTTACCTTAATGACTGATATTAGTTGTCTTTGCCACTTGACCATAAGCTCCTTGGAGTGCATTTTCTAGTCTGATTCAGTTTTGTGTGCCCCACTGTCTAGCACATTGCCAAAACTCCATAAACCTTTGTTGACTAAGTAAATGAATACAGTTCTACAAATGGAAGGTACCGTCTAATCAAATGATAAATCAACCATGTTCAGACTCTGGGGGAAGGAAACGATAAAACTAATAAGTAGTGAGCTTTTCTTGAACTCGGAGTATCAAAGTAAATTTCGGTATTCATCAGCAGAGCTAAAAATTAAAATTACTGACTCAAAGAATAAACCTATTAGGTGAGCATTTCCACAGTGACACAGCAGAAGAAATCCTGGCACTCTGCTCCTACGTATTTCTCCAGCTGCTTCTGGATCTTCCGCTACAATGAATCTAGTAAAGTTTGCCCAATGCATTAAAATTGAAAAGAATAATCGTAATCCCAGATAACATGTGTATAATGTTATTATGTGTTGCCCCACTTCATTCTCACAATGCTGTGAAATTTTATTTGTAACATCCATTTTTATAAGCAAACAAACTGAGGCACAAAGAAATTATATATTTGTCTAAATAGCCAAACTATAATCTCAGTTCCAAATCTCATGTCCTTTTGATTTTCTATTATTTCTTAATAACCCCCTGACTTTCCAGAAGAGTGGATATTATTCTAAATCTCTCACCAGAGCATAGGGAAATGGGGGCCCTAAAGAAATTGCCAGACACAAACCCATGGAATTCTTGTCTCTTAACTCTTGCCTCTTGTCTCATAACCCAGAGCATCCTCAGCTAAAGACGCACTCCTCTGTGTAGTAAGAACATGGGGATTGCCTCTGTCTTTTTGTTCTGTATCCTCTATTCTTCATTAATAAAAGGACCCATATCTTGGGTTATAGGATGATTCATTAAAAATGAACCCATTTGGGGGAACCATCACTTCCAAGGAGAAAGTGGCTCCCTCTCTCAGAAAGATGGCCACATAAAAAAGGGCCCTAGAAAAGAGTCACCGTAAGGTCAGAGGTGAGGAGAATATCCCAGTTTCTAAGTTTGGGGGGCCATGGGGGTGAGAGCTTTACTTATGGGCCTAACATGGGTCAGGAGCAGAGACTTAGACAGAAAAAGATTGAGAGTGGAAGTAGAGTCTTAAAAAGTGCTGTAGTGATTTAAAAAGAAAAGGTGCATGATGAATGGCTGGTGAGAAGAAGAAAAAGAAAGTAGAAAGATGTAAAAAATTAATGTGCAGGAGGTAGACACCTGAATATGAAGAAATGAGACCAAGAAATTTACCCAACATCTGTTTCAATTCTCACATTGACAAAATCAGATGAGACTATCTTTCTCTGCCTCAGGGGTTATTTACAGGATCCCACAAAATCACAGGGTGATCTCGACGTACCAGGCAGCCAACAATGGACTTGGGGCCACTAGTAGACATCTGTGCCTACCACTGATTGATTTGAGGCACTCTTTCTCAAACCAAGAACCCAAAAATATTCTTGGGAGTCTGGTTCTACAATAAATTTTTAATTTTGTATTTACATTTTGATGGCAACCTTAAAAATATCAATCCAAGCATTTTTCTAAACCATCTGATGACCTGGTCTTGCCACTTGGTCTCTGGCCCACAGGTAGGTTTCCGTGTACTGGCTTTACTGCTTCCTCTTCTTTTCCCTGACCTCTCAACAGGACAGTGACCCCACCCTTACTCTGTTGATAGCTCTGACTCCGCATACTCATTTATTAGTGATCTCATCCAATCTCACGGCTTTAAAGCTTGTATAAGCTGATATCTCCCAAACACTTAACCATGGCCCACGCTGCTCACCTGAATGTCAGCCTAACTGCCTGCTCTTCACCTCCACCTGGATGTCCAACAGGGTGACCATATGTCTTGGTTGGACTGGGATGGTCCTAGATGACTCCTGTTGTTCCAGCATGATTACTAGTGTTTTCCCTTTTCTGCTCTACACTAACAAGTGTCCTAGTTTGGACAATAAATTATATGATCACCCCACCAATAAGCTTCTCAAATTTAACGTGTCCAAAACTGAACACCTAACCTCTACAATCTTCCCTGCCCACTTGTCTTCCTATGTCAATTCTTGGCAGCTCCTTTAATCTAGTTGCTCAAGTCAAGACCCTCAGAGTCATGCTTAGCTCCTCTCTTCCTCTCACACTCCACATTCAAGACAAAGGGAAATCCTGTTGGATCTACCTTCCATAACATATGAGAAACTGACCATTAGCTCTAATTCTGTTGCTGCCATTTTGGTTGGAACTGCTATCCTCTTTCCCCTGCATCATCGTCTCCCCATGATCTTTAATCCAGCCTCCTCATTCCACAGCTTGAGCTCAATGCAAAAACCAGAATGATACTACCACAGTGTAAGTCAGATCATGCTATGCCTTGACTCAAGTCCTCCAGTGAGGTCTTCTTTATCTCAGAGTAAAAGCCAGAGATTTTATAATAGCCCATGTGGGCTCATGAGATCAGGCTCCCTGTGACCTCTCTTGATTACTCTCTCCATCACCTACTGCCATCCAACCCCACCGGCCTCTCCCATGAACTCACAGCCCTGGCACTGCCTCTTCCCTCTCTCTGCAGCCTATTCCTTACCTTGTTCGGGTCTTTGCTCAAATGTAACTTTCTCAATGAGGCCTAATTGCACCACAGTTTAAAATTGCAGCACCCACCCATACCCCAACCCCTGACTCCCAAATCTCCCTATCTTGTCTATTTTTTCTTCATAACACTTAGTAACGTATAACACACTATATTAATTTTACTGTTGATTGACTCTCTCCCACATTACAATGCAAGCTCCACAAAAACAGGGGTATTTTTGTCTGTTTTGCTCAGCAATGCAGCCCAGGTACCTAGAACAGTATCTGGAATATAGTAGCTGCCCAGTAAATAATTTTTTTAATGAATTCATTTTGGTGTCAATAAAACTATTTAATTTGTCGCTGACTAAGAAGAAAATAACTTAGGGGGATGTGCTATATAAATGATGTATTTTTATCGAGTGAGAAGCAATGATGTCACAGGGTAAATATTTCACACTGATGTGAATTTCAAAAAGTGGTGATAGACATGAGTCATTGTATGGCAACTCAAAAGAATCTTCCCCTTAGTACTCAGTACCTTATTCACATCTAGAGGCTCAATTTAATTTCACAAACTAATGCACATTTGAATTTCATTGTATTTTAGTTTCATTTAGATTTACTGTATACATTTGTTCTACTTTTATAATTGCATGGGAATTCATAAGCATAATGAATTTATAGATGGTTTCATTAAGTTAAAACACCACACAAAACAATTTCAGTGAGTCCTGTGGATCCACATAAACTTTTTATCTTTACAAAAGATGCATGCAGTACTAAAGTTTTTAAAACAGTGCATATTTGGACTTTCTTTGGTTGTATGTATCACAGTGACCTCAACCTCCCATCTGTCCAGATGTGAAGCAGATTGGACTCATTGGTCATTCTATCTTCCAGGTCAGCCAAGCTCGTTACCACTCTAATCTCCTGCGGTTCAATGATTTGCATCATTAGTCCCTTAAACATAATTAAGTGCCCACCCTGTGTTAGGCAGTGACCTAGGTACTGAGTATGCAACCAGAAAGATGGCAGGTGTCTGCTCCTTTGGGCAGTTTTAACACCATCCACACCACAGTCTGGTACCTTATGTGGGAATAGCATTCTGTAGTTTACAAAGTGCCCCAAGGTACACTCACCCCCTGAGGCAGGAGTGTCAGATGTGAAAGCTGACACTCTCCAAGATTAACTGACTTTTTCAAGATCACATAGCTAATAATATCAGAACCCAGAGTTCAAGTCCCAATTTTTAACCCTTTGCTCTTTAAAGTATAGCTTTTGCCTTCTACAACCACAACATCTTTGTCTTCATTTCACTTCCTTATTCGCGTCCCTGCTTCCCACCAAGTTTTCACAGGATTTCTGATACCCTTCTGCTTCTGAGTGGGATGATCACAAAACAAGAATAATGTTTCTTATCTTTTGTGGTCCCCTTCCTTTACCTGAGGTCTAAGTATGCAAGGGCAAACATCAAGTCTGCAGTGTCATGCAGCCAGGATCATCAGTAATATTGTGCTGTCAAATCCAGAGGGCTCAGTGCTCCCAGGTCATGCAAATATAGTCGTGCTTATGTGTTTGGGAAAATCACTTTAATGGAACAGGGGGAATAAATTCTGTGTTCCTTTAGTTTCTCATAGCATCACCTGGCAGATGGAACCAAGACTGCATTCTTGGTGCATTATTCAATCTGCGGTACAAGGTCTGCTATAAATGCCTATCTGTCATCTGGACACAGAGTGTCACACAGCACCCTCAGGACATCCCACCAGATATGTTTCTTCCCAGCTTTGGCTAGTGCCAGCACTGAACCCCAGCAAAGCTTTGCAGGGGCCAGGGAACACAATTTCACTGGAACTTAATGCTGCAGTGTCTGCAGTTGTAGCAGGCATGCTTTCAAGCAGGCAGCTAAACCTTGTCCTGTTTCCACAACTCAAAATGTTCAAAATGTCTGGATGGAATGTCTCCCCCTTCTATCAGTGTATCTGTCAAAAACAGCTAAAATTTGACACTTCACACACATCATCTTTGGACGGGTTTTCTTTTTTCCTGAATAATACTTTGCATCCAGATAGCAATTTTCTCCCAGAGCTTTCACAGACAAGTTCTTATGCTATCCCAATTTACTAGATGAGAAAATGGGTGAGCAGGGAAGAGAGAGCTTTGCCTGATAATAATACTCTGAGTTGGGGGTGGAATTTCCCAAGAACTATGGTGTGAGCAAAACACTTCCATAAGAAATCCAACTCTCAGGGCAGAGGGCACAGGCCGTGGGGCTATGCACCATTAGGTTTATAAGAATTACTAGAAATAACATTCAATTTCTTGGCAGCATTGGTTGGCACATAGCAAATACCCAATAAAAATGCTGTAACACTCATTATCTCACTTTAACCTCATAAACATTCTGTGTGGAAAGTGGAACAGGTATGATTATTCCCAATTTGTACAGAAAACCTTGAGGAGCCAATGATGTGTCAACATTATACAACTCAGGCCAGAACAAAGGTTTCTAACTACACACCAAGGTCCTTAGAATTTGAAATCAGCTTGGAATCCTAACTCCATCACTTACTAGCTGTTCCATTTGGTCAAGGGTTTCTATAGTAGTAAATGGTAATAATAATACTGTTTGGGGAGGTTTAGCAATTATTAGGGATAATTTATATGAAGGATTTAGCATAATGCCTGGCTCAAAATAGATGACTAATACAACTCATATTTTATGCTAAACCACCTCCAGATATAATCTTTCTTATTAAAAAGCCCCCTATTTTCAGGCAGGGGAAATGAAGTGTGCAGACACTTGTAAATAGAACACATCCAGTGGAACTCACAAACAACATCAGCACCCTCTGACTGGGGAGGCTAGGGGCAATGGAAAGGTGGGCATGAGATCCAGGCACAGCCAGGCTTGGGTCAAATGGGACATCCTTGGGCAACTCACCTTTAGTGCCCCTTCGAGCCGCCATCTATCCATACTGCAATCTCTCTGTGACCGCGGGCCTTTCAGTAGCCCACACTGCACCTGGGTTTTACTTTAGTTTCTCTTGCATCTTATTCACAGTTTACTTAACTATCGACAGGTGTCTTCTTTGCTCAGTCTGATTATCCACAGGCTGACATCCCAGTGAGCTGATGAAATTAATGAAACTAGTGGTCTCCAAGATTCATTCTAGTGGGAAGCGATTCAGTAGGAGTTGCGCTGGTGTTGGGCCTATAGAGATAGTGGAGATACTGTTGTTGGCCTTGAAAACCTCACATTTCAGATGGGAGAAAGTCAATATTCCAGAATAACTTCTTATTGCAGGTAACTGGGATTGATAAATCCTTACAAAAGAGATTATTTGCAGCCACTTCTAATGGCTGCTGTTAATGAGTTCAGATTCTGTTCTATATATTCCACACACAATAACTAATTTGATTCTGACAACAACCCTGGAATTATTACTCCTATTTTATAGTTGAGGAAATAGAGGATTGAAGGAGCTAAATAGCTTCTCCCAGGTCAGAGAGCTGACTAGCAGCAAAACAGAGAGTTGAATCCACATCTATCCCATCTTTCTATTATGCTGTTCCTGGAAAGATGAGAACTGGCAGAGGAGAAAAGGTAGGTTCTAGGTCCAAGAGCGTAGTTTGGGAGGAGGGACTCTTAATAATCTTAATGATGAATGTGGGAATGTTTCTGTACATTTTCATCTTTCTTTCTGTCTGTCTTTCTTTCTTTCTTTCTTTCTTTCTTTCTTTCTTTCTTTCTTTCTTTCTTTCTTTCTTTCTTTCTTTCTCTTTCTTTCTTTTTCTCTCCCTCTCTCTCTCTCCTTCTTCCCTTCCTCCTTCCCTCCCTCCCTCCTCTCTTTCTTTCCTTTCTTTCTTTCTTTCTTTCTTTCTTTCTTTCTTTCTTTCTTTCTTTCTTTCTTTCTTTCTTTCTTTCTTTTTCTTTCTTCCTTCCTTCCTTCCTTCCTTCCTTCCTTCCTTCCTTCCTTCCTTCCTTCCTTCTTTCCTTTCTTTGTTTACTTCTTTCCTTTCTTCTTTTCTTTTCCCTTCTCTCCCCTCTCCTCCCTTCCCTTCCTTTCCTTCTTCCTTCCTTTTTTTTTTTTTTTCTTTCTGGAGACAGGATCTTGCTTTGTCACCCAGACTGGAGTGCAGCGGTACAATCATAGCTTACTGCAGCCTCAAACGCTTGGGCTCAAGTGATCCTCCTGCCTGAGCATCCCCAGTCTCTGCGATTACAGGCATCAACTTTCATCCTTTCAAATTTCTCAGAATTTCTCAGCAGCATAGGCTCAGGGAGGAGCCCAGTCAAGGCAAGGAGCAGCTGGTTGGAGCAGCATCGGCAACAAACTTTAAAGCATCAGAAGAATAAAGCTGAAGGCTGGACCTTATGTACCCCTTCCAACACAGATGGACCCAGGCTGCGACCCCTCCCACCAAAGGAAATGATGCTTTCCAATGGAAAGAATAGCATTCTTAGCATCAACCTCTGTCCACTGAGAAGTTTCTTATACCAACATGAAAATTGGTACCAGGCCAAGTCACCCATCCCAAAGCCAGTCAGTGATGCCATCTGAAGCAGACTCCACTCTGCTGGAACTCTGAGAACTAATGATTGACACGCGCTAAAGTGCTGCTTACCAGGAAAGACTGTTTCACTCCACTAACTCAGCCCCAAACCCTTTAATATGCCACCCAAAAGTTGTCTAATTGAGAACATGACAAAAGAACACTGAAGAGATAAATAAGAAAGCAAGAAACATTTTCCCTTCATGAAGCAAGAACGGAGAAGCACATATTAAACATTAATAGAATAAGTTTTTTAAGCAAAATCTTTCTATGCCACATAAATTAACTCTGTCCTTAATGAGTAGTATGTATTAAAGAATCCAGTCATAAATAACAAAAACTATAACATAAAATTAGTTTAAAGTCTATGTTATATTCACAAAAAGTTTAAAAAACTGCTTTAAACACAAAGAAAATCTGTACTAGTTCTATTTTGACAAAAGCAATAGCTAATAATGAGAACTCACTATGTGTCAGGCACTCTTCTAAGCATCTTACATATATGGACTCCTTTTTTTTTTTTTTTTTTTGCCGGGGGGGGGGGCGGACAGGGTCTCACTCTATTGCCCAGGCTGTAGTGCAGTGGTGAGATCGTGGCTCACTGCAGCCTCAACCCCCAGGCTCAGGTTGTCCTCCCACCTCAGCCTCCTGGGACTACAGGCACGTGCCAACATGCCCAGCTAATTTCTTGTATTTTTATTTTAGAGACAGGGTTTCACCATGTTGCCCAGGTTGGTCTTAAACTCCTGGGCTCAAGTGAACAGCCTACCTCTGCCTTGCAAAGTGCTGGAGTTATAGGTGTAAGCCACCACACCGGCCACCTATATGGACTCTTAATCTTCACAAAATAATAAGAGGTGCTTATTACTGTTATCCTCATTTTAGAGATGTGGAAACTGAAATACCAGGAGGTTAGTATGCCCAAAATGACAGCCAGAAATGGTAGAGGTGAGATTTGAACTTGAGTGATCTGGCTCCAGGGTCCATGCAAATCCCTTCGTACCTCCACCAAATACATGGTGAACAGATATGTGAACTAACTTCTTTGCTTTGAAAGGGCATCAAGGTATTAATGCCTGTCTGGCCAGTTCTTGCTTAAGGCACCGCCTTCCTACACCCCTGCTCTAATCGCCTGGGATATTTGGATTCTCAAATACAGCCAGAAAATCAGTCAGGGAGTTCCCACCAACTCCCTAACCCACCCCAGGAAACTTGGGAAATAATAGACAGCAAAAGCCAAGTAAGCCACAAGTCTTTGAAGGATAGATAATGTATAAATTCTAACAAAATGCCACGCACCAGAAAACTAACCACCTGGGAGGTGTAGAGGCCCTAGCAGCTTCCTAGAGGGGAGCACAAGGAATTTCTAATTGAGTCTGAGAAGAGACTGCAAGCAAGGGATCAGGATCGTGGGTCTGGGCTAACACGAGTTCCCAAAGAGCCCCAGAGGTTGCCCACTTTAGGGAGTGACAGCAAGTTGAAAGTGTTTACAGGTCTTTCATTCAGAAAGAATTGCTCAAACTGCTTCCCTCACGTTCTTTCTCCCAGTGACACAGGATCCCATCTCCATGGAGAAAAACAGTGTGTTATTATTCCCAGGGTGTGAGAGAAAACCCTTGAAATGCCAATGTAAGGCTCAGACCGAATCTTAAATCCATTGGAATTGCCACAATCCCATGATCTTTGGCCACATATATGTTTCTTTCAAATGTGTGTATCTATTTTGCACTTGTTTCAAATCAAGCACTGTACTAAGCTCTAGGGTAGACAAGGGGAAGAGAAGAGAATGCTACTCAATAGATGCTTATATTCTAATGGAGAAAATAGATGTGTGCACAAATAATATCAGGGGAAATAGAGAAGGAAATGGGAAATATATGGTTATGTAACTAGCCACACTCAAGGTTCCAATTAGACACCACTGTTCAGCGTGAAGGGACTACTTTCCAAAAACTCTTGCCCACTCACCTAAGTCAACATTATCCTATCCAGTCTGAGAGCAGGTTCTGGGCAGGGAGAAGAAACTGGGAATTGTGTAGAAGCCATTTAATTCCTGGTGAGAGGCCTCTACAATCCCTGTCTCTTGGCTTGCTTAGGGGAGTTCCATACTGGCATTGGAACCCATTGAAGACATATTCCATTTTTGATTCAGGGGCAAATGCACCTCTGATGGCTGGAAGTAAGAGGGGAAGCCCATACAGCATTTTCTTTGTCTTTACTCCTGTCCTAGGGAGAGGGCATTGGAAAGGGAACACACTGCTGGAGTTGTTTCCCTTGTAGAATACCCAGCAGGGTAGGTCTTAGCAGAGAATATGGTTTCAGAAAGCATTGGCCTACATTCCAACTTGTAGGGCCTGTGTTTCCTGAGATAACTGTTTTTGCTTGTTCCATTAATGATGTCTACTTACATCCCTCCTACACAAAGGTAAATGCCTGCCTACCCCTCAAGGTGCATCTGTCAGAAATCATGACAACTAGAAAGTGGTTCAAGGGAAAGGGGAAGATAAAATGGGCCATCTACTGCCAGAACTGGAGGGGAGAGAGGAAGACACAGCACTGGACAGCCTCTGTGCTTTCAGAGTATGAAGAATTCTCTGGCAGCTTCTAACTGATCAAAGTCATCCCCAGAGACTCCAGCCATAACTGGAACTCACTGTGCCAAAAGTATTTTAGAATGTTCAGTGGAGTCACTGTGTTCCATGGGCCATGATTTCTGCTTGGTGCAAGTCTATTACAAAAGCACCTAAGTATGTCATTCTGCTAAACATAAGTGTGATTACAACAGGCACTGGCTAATGTGCTGATACACACCAGCTCCATGGGCTATAAAATGTGCTGCTGTTCAACTGCACGGTTATTGCTCCAGGATTGATTTTGTGGGCAAAGGGAATAGTATTCCCTCTAGCAATTCCAGCCAGCTTGCAGGTAGAAAAACTTTTAAGAGATAAACAAGGTTATCTGTAACTGTTACAAAGTGCAAGTGACAGTCTGCCCAGGAGGTAAAGCTCACATTTAAACACTTAGGAATTCCTTTACCCCATTTGAGGAAGTCTGGATCACTCACAGGGCTGGACTGGAGAAAAGGAGAACTAGAGCATGATTTTCTTTTCATTTGTTCATTTATTTGTTTTTTTTTTTCCATTCAACCAGCAGTTACTGAGTACCTTATGCATTAGGGACTATTCTAGACGTTGAGGACACAAAGATAAATATGATCTGGTCTCTTCTAACTAAGGGCTTCATTACTTTTGCAGGCAGAAGATGAAACAGCATATAAACAATTACAATAACAAATTTAGAAACTCACATTTATGTAGCATTCTCCATGCTTCATTTCATGTGATATTCATAACAACTCTATGGCATAGGCAGGAAAATGTTATTGGGTCAGTGCCTGTCAGCCAAAGACCACTGGGAATATATCCGTAGGAATAAAGTTGGGTTCTTACTTGCTGCAGCAAGGGAGACCATATAGCATGGGGAGCTGTGGGGCATCTCCAAAGGAGGGGAGTCAGAAAGAGGTTCATATAGGGCTTGGAAGCTGAAGTTAGTCATAGGGTGGGCTTAGCAGGAATAAACTTGGGAGTTTCTGGAACAGTCTGTGGCTTTGTATTCAGTATGCCTTGGTCTGTACAGAGTCACGGTTAGATCAGTTGTCTGTGGTCTTATCTTGGGCTCACGGATCTGAACAGACTGCTGTTAAAAGACTGAAAGCTTCCCTAGCTGCAGATTAACACTGTGGTTTTGATTTGATACAGTTTATCTGTTTTGCATAATCTGCTTTGAAAAATTGTGGTTTCTATTTTCAATTCTCAGTACCCTCCCTTTAGTCTAGCTGCCAGTGTCTTTTCTCTTTATCAATTGTTGTTAAGATTACTTCTGTTTTCCCAGTGGAGATACTAAGCAGGACTCACCAAAGTCTTCCTCATCAGAAGCCACTGCAGAGGCCCAGCCAAACCCAGGTCCCCAGTGGGGAACACAAATAGACTCCCTTGACCCAGACACGATGTTCAGGCTATGACCTCTGTCTTGCCTCATACCTATTTGCCTGCCTTTCCTTCTTATCTCTCTGACTGTATGAACGGTGACCACAGCTTACAAAGCTGCAGCCTAGTGAATGAGAACATGGTGTTTGGGACCAGAGTTGGTCTCTGCCCAACCTCAGAGCCCGTATCTGTCTTGTACTGGATTACCAACCTCTCTATACTCTGGCATTTCCTCAGCTTTAAAACAGCAATAATATTAGTATCTCCCTCATGAGGTTATTGTGACGATTAAATGAGATAATATGCCTAACGTGCTTAGAGGGGTGCCTGCCATATAGAAAGTGCCCGATTAAAGGGTTATTATGGTTATTCTCTCCTATCTCTGTCAGTGCCCTGCAAACTGACAGCTGTGGTGTACAGCAGCGTTTCTCAAATTTTAATTTGCATACAAATCATCCAGAGATCTTGTTAAAATTCAGAATCTAATTCTGTGGGTCTGAGAATCTGCCTTTCTAAGGAGCTCTTGGGTGATGCCTGCTGGGACCACACTTTGAACAACAAGTAGTTCTCAGCTTGTGGTCTGCAGACCAGCAGCTTCAGTGTTACCTGGAAACTTGTTGAAATGCAAATTCCCCCTTCCCATCAAACACGCTGGAATACAGCCAGCAATCTATGTTTTAATAAACCCACTGATGTGTAGAAAAGAATAATCGACTGGAGTCAAAAGTCTTGGACGGCATTCTGGATTTGCCAGCTAATAGTTGTGTGGCCTTGGGCAAGTCAGTTAATCTCTGTTAGCCTAACACTGAAGTCCCTAAATAGTTTATTCCTTTAAACCCGGAATGCGCCCACAAAAGACCCTAAGCTAAAACAGGGCCATGTTTCACCTCCTTGGAATCCCAAATTCACTGCTTCTCTATTGCTTCTGTAAAATTGGACACATTATATTTACCCTGCTCAGAAGGCTGTTGTAAGGTTCTAATGAGACAATGTAAAAGCATGTGAAACTATAGGATAATACATAATTATTAAGTACTTGAAATATATTTGATAAATGGTTAAATGAAGAATGAAATATCATATATATAACTAAAACACCTTTGGAAAGCCCAGATCATTTCTTTACTAAAAGTCATTTTTTTAGGAGAGATGCATCCAAGGTTTCTTAGGAGCTGCAGACTTCTGTCAGAAGTGGGTGTCTGATCATGAATGCTTAATGAAGAGCTAGGATATTTTATTTTAGCACTATTAATAGATGAAGAAAACAACCAGGCAGGTAAAATAGCTCATTTATTCCAGGGTCTAAACACCTTTTATATGAGTATGTTCACATTTTTAAAACCCCGTTAGATGGCTGGGAATTTGCTGAGACACCCAAGGTTGACAGAGGCAGCCATTCCTACCTTAATATCTGGCCTGTCCACCTACACTGGATATTTATGTGTGAGGCTTTTTATCTGACTCTATCAAAATACTCACCAGCTGGTACTGTCTATAATTAGGCAAACCTACTTATGAATATGACTCAGTTACTTCTACCTCAATCAAGAAATATTAATTCAGGCTGGGTGTGGTAGCTCATGCCTGCAATCTCGGCACTTTGGGAGGCCAAGGCAGGAGGACTGCCTGAACCCAGGACAGCAAGACCAGCCTGGGCAACAAAACGAGGTCCCCTCTCTACTATAAATAATTTTTTAAAAATTCGCCTGGCATGGTGGTGTGTGCCTGTAGTCCCAGCTACTTGGGAGGCTAAGGTGAGAGGATCCCTTAAGCCCAGGGATTCAAGGCTGCCAGTGAGCTATGATGCTGCCACTGCACTGCAGCCTGGGCAACAACGTGAGATTTTGCCTCTTAAAAAAAAAGAAAAAGAAAACAAATATTAATTGAGACAGATGATGAGAGTTTTATTTTATGTATTTAGTAAATCCAAAAAATTGTAAATAACTATTACTGAATGCCTACTAAGTTCAAGATACAATGTTAGTAACCAAGACTTTCTATAGACCCTCCTGTTGTCACAAAACTACCCAGACACATCTAAAATATGTGCCTCCTAGACGAACCACACATCTTGCACTTGAGAATAATTTCCTGATACAGCCATCCCATGTAACCTTAACTAACAAACCCAAATCCAATAATGTCAGCAGAAGCAAAATATTGCGATGGGAATGACCCTGAGCTGATCAGAAAGATGAGAACCCAGGTCTGCTATTAACCAGCTCCCAGACCTTCTCTCTGCCATTTACCCTCTGCACCTCATTTTCATTGTCTGCAAATTATGAATTTTGAAATGATCTTATAAAGTCTCCTCCAGTTCTAATATCCTATTTGGTGCTCCTGTGCATGCCTCAGGTGAACATAGATGTGAATTGTTCCTATGCCACTTTTCTGTGTATTTGCTTACCCTTTTTCCTTTTCCTGCCAGTTACTCTAAATGTAGCCATGAAGGTAGCCATGAAGCCAATGAAGGTAGACACTACAGCCCATGCTGCTTTTGAAACATCCTCCACAGGACATAGTCTCAGGGAGCTCTCACTTGGTATTGCTGGCAAATGGCAAACTATCTCTTTCCATCTCTAGCAAACCCAGGAATCTCACATTTATTCCTGCTAAGCATTTTCTCTATGTTGCCTTATAGCTGATCCTACTATAGTCTAGTGGGTCTGTGTTACAGACCCATCAGGAGGTGAGAAAGACTCAGAGTTGTCCTGCCACCATTTTCAGAAAAAAAAAAAAAAAAAAAGCTGCAACCCCACTGACAGACCCACCTTTAAGAAGAGAGAGAGATGTGCTGAGCCCCATCTCAGAAGTGCAGCTCCTCATTGGCAGAACTAATTGTTGGTGACATCACTGATATCAAAGTAGTGGCCATATGTAGAATCACAACATATCTGTACTGGACGTGCTCACATAGTCCCTTTTCCCCTTACAAGGAAACTGAGGCCCTGAGATGGGAAGTGATGTGCTTAAGTTCATCTATTTATCCCTCCCTTGACTTTCCATTACTCTAGGAGTTTGAATGCAGGTACAGAGAGAAAATGTGAAAGTATCAGACACTGCAGGCAAGGACAGCTGTTTCAAGAGCCTTACTCCAAGTATCTCTGTTAGGATGCTGAGGCATTATATTACAAGGTTGACAGCACAGAAAAATTATCAGACACAAACAGAGTGAACTTTGGTGGGACAAGTGCCATGAAGAACATCAGGGAAAACTGCCCAAATGTAATATGCTATAGAAATATTATACACAATAGAATATTCTCACTGGTTATATGCAGTTATGGCAGAGAAATACTACAGTCTCAGGGGTCTAGAAGTTGAACATGAGTCAGCAGCACTGCAATATTGTTTAATAAAGCAGGAATGGAATTCGGAAGCAGACAGGGATGGAACATTCTACTCAGCACATTTGAGTGCTTTTGCTCTTTTTTATTATTCTCTAATTGTGTCTTGTGTCTAAGTCTTGTCTCCTCAATGAGATTAAAGACTCCCAAAGGACACGGGCCTTGATTCTTCTGTTGTATCTTTTTATAGGATTTGAGGCGTCCTTTGTATCTTTTTACCACCAACAAGAAAATATATGTTAGAGAAAGAGAGAGAACTTGGAATCCAAGAGGAGGCTGATGGTGTTTTGAAATTCTATAATTTCAGAGGAAATTTGCTTAACAGATATGGGCTAAGAGAAATGAAACTAAAATTAAGAGGTGTGTTGATGTCAGCCTAGAAAAGAGATGACTGAAAGAGCAGACAATGACAGTAATGGCTACCATGTATTGAGTGCCTGTTAAGCTACAGTCAATGAATATCCATCATCTCTAATTTTTACAATGACCCTGCAGGGTAGCTTTTAGTAGCCTCGTGTCACAGTTAAGAAAACTAAGAGAATTTAAATAATGCTGCTCATGATTATAAAACTACCTAGTGACTGAGTTAGAGTTAGGGCCAGGGCTGCCTGGTTTTGAACTCCAAGTCCTTTCCACGAGCCCATTTGCCATCCTGAGAACAGAGAACAGGTTCTATCTCTGCTGGAACCAAGAAATAGACCGTACATAGCAAGAGGAACTTCAGCCCTATGGAAGAAATAGCTTTCAGGCCAGGAGGATGGTCACTGAGAGCTCCAGCATCTCAGCCTCGCAGCTGTGGAGGTTGACATGTGGGCATATGGAGTCTAGTGCAGATGGATCCACAGGACCTTCTGGGGCTCAGGCAACTCTTCCTGAAGTCCTAGAGTCATAGGAACATGCAAGCCCCAGCTGCCCTGGAGGTGGTCCAGTTGTGTTTCTATTTGTGTCCTTTCCATGTCGCTTTGGCTGACTCATCCTCCTCCTCTCCACAAGGGAGCTCAATCACTGTCCTTCTTGTCATAATGAAACAAGAGATCTTAAAACAAGCTTTCCTCACTAGAAGTTGCAGGAAAAAGATCCCTGTTACAGCAAAAAAGAGTAAAAAGAGACAGAACAAAATGTTAAGTATTGAATTTAGAGGGTTTGGTTTTTTAATGTCCCCTTAGACTTCTCTGCATTTTCCATAGTCTGAAAATCAAAATGCTCTTCTTTCAAACTAGATAAAATATTACATATATCTAAAATAATATAAAAATTTAGGAATAAAATACCTACACAAGTTTTAAGGAAAATATTGAAAATTATTACGTTCAATTACAACCTTTTCTGGTACTTCCAACTGGTAAATAATCTCATGATTTCATTCTACTCTTGTGATCTGAAACACGTTCCTCCCATGCCATAAATTAAAACCAATGAGCAAACATATACAGGCATTTTTTAAAATGTCAACAAAGTACACATGCTGTAAAGTTGACTAACATCAATAGCATTTGAAATAAACATTAACAAACTAGTGGTCACAGAGATAACATGTCAGGCAAAGGTGATTCCTCCCCCAAGGAATTTGAGCCAGGCTAGCCAGAAACCTCAGCACACCCAGGAAAGCAGTCTGGGGTTCTATTTGACTGTGGTGCTGGAAACTCCCAGGGCAGAAATATCCCACTCTATACAGTCAGGGCTAGGCAGACAGCAACTCTCCAGGCAACGCGAGATGCATTGACAGCCAAATGGGGACGTTTAGACTTTTTTCATTTCTCTCACTTTGCAGGTATTCATAGCTGGTCTCAAAAGGATCTTTTCAAACAGAAGAAACTTCTCATTCCACTGCACCAAAATATCCTGGAAGATGTTTTCAAGAAAGGAAATAGGTGCTCCTAAGAGACAGCACAAATGAGGGGATAATGATAAATAACTCATTGGTTGGTTCTCCTAGACATAGGTCATAAAATCATAGAGAATTGTCACTGAACAGGGTCTTAGACCAGAAATTCTCAAATGTGAATGTTATAGGAATCATCTGTGAATCTTCCAATGCAGGTTCTGACTCCGTAGGTCTGAGGTGAGACCTGAGACGCTGTATTTTATCATGCCTCCAGTTCATGTTGATGCTGCTAGTCTAAGGACCACATTTTGAGTATGCTCAACTTTACTTATAATAGGAGAACTGCAATTAAAACTATACCTAAATGCCATTTTTCACCATTTTGTCACCACCATGTACATTTCACCAATGTATAAGACAGTTAAAACTGTTGATAAGAATGTGAATTAACTGGATCCCACATACATTGCTGATGAAAATATAAAATGTTGCAGTCACTTTGTATAATACTTTGGCAGTTTCTAAAAATGTTAAATATAAATTGAGTTATCCCTATGTCCTCATTTCTAGAATAACTGACCTAGACCTTTTCCTGGAATAAATACGATTCAACCAGATATCTTGTATGACGTTAACTAGAAGTAGCTGTAGTGTAACGAAAAGAGGCCTTATTTTGTCAGAAGTCCTAGATATGACTTGTAGTTAATCTTTCTGAACCCCTCTGAGCGTCAGTTTCCTCTTCTGTAAAATGAGGTCAATAAAACTTACCTGACAGAGTTTTGGGGCGATTCAATGTAATTATAGACTGTAAGGTGCATGAACCCAAACAAGTGAAAGTTATTTTGTATCCTGAGATTTACTAAGTGGTGATTCAGTGTACCTGGAAGCACCAGAGGAGAGGAGGCAAAAATGATATTGTGTATGATACACGATATGGTTTTTACAGTATGGTCAGGGAGATGAAGCAAGTACAGGCAGAAGGCCCTAAGGCTTTTGCTATTTTAAAAAGAATATGGTGTGAACTAGGTATTTAATTACTGAAGAGATTCAAAGAAACAACTTGTTGAAGTTGAATGGAAATAACCTGTGTGAAGACTAGCAGGAAGTTAGTATTGAGCTGGGGCAGAAAGAAATGAGGGGCGTGGACTGATAGAGAGATGAACAAATTGCTTAAGCCATCTAAGTTATTCTGTCTCTCATCTGTAAAACTGAAATTAAAACAAAACTTCACAGGGCTCTTGTGAGGATTAAATGAAATGATATATTTACAGGTTTAGCACAGTATCTTAACATACACTAAGTACTTGCTGCTTGAATTTTTTAATCTTTACTTTTTTTCTATTGGAATGGTTGCTATAAACCCATAATTCAAAAAGCCAAACCAGCCAGGCATGGTGGCCCACGCTTGTAATTTCAACACTTTGGGAGGCCAAGGCAGGTGGATCACCTGAGGTCAGGAGTTCGAGATCCGCCTGGCCAACATGATGAAACCCTGCCTCTACTAAAAATACAAAAAATTAGCCGGGTGTGGTGGCGCATTCCTGTAATCCCAGCTACTTGGGAGCCTGATGCAGGAGTGCCTGTAATTCTAGCACTTTGGTGGGTCAAAGCAGGCGGATCACTTGAGGTCAGGAGTTCGAGACCAACCTGATCAACATGGTAAAACCCCGTCTCTACTAAAAATACAAAAATCAGGCAGGGCACAGTGGCTCATGCCTGTAATCCCAGCATTTTGGGAGCCCAAGGTGGGCAGATCACCTGAGGTCAGGAGTTTGAGACCAACCTGGCCAACATGGTAAAACCCTGTCTCTACTAAAAATACAAAAAAAATTAACCAGGCATGGTGGCAGGCACCTGTAATCCCAGATACTCGGGAGACTGAGGCAGGGGAATTGCTTGAACCCAGGAGGCGGAGCTTGCAGTGAGCTGAGATTGCACCACCGCACTCCAGCCTGGGCAACAGGCAAGACTGGGCAACAGAGCAGTCAATGCAGTCAATGAATATCCATCATCTCTAATTTTACAATGACCCTTCAGGGTAGCTTTTAGTAGCCCCATGTCACAGTCAAGAAAACTAAGAGAACTTAAATAATGCTGCTCATGATTATAAAACTACCAAGTGACTCAGTTAGAGTTAGGGCCGGGTCTTTATTTTTTTTTTTTTTTTTTTTTTTTTTTTTTGAGACGGAGTCTCGCTCTGTCGCCCAGGCTGGAGTGCAGTGGCTCAATCTCGGCTCACTGCAAGCTCCGCCTCCCGGGTTCACGCCATTCTCCTGCCTCAGCCTCCCGAGTAGCTGGGACTACAGGCGCCCGCCACTGCGCCCGGCTAATTTTTTTCTATTTTTTAGTAGAGACGGGGTTTCACCATGGTCTCGATCTCCTGACCTTGTGATCCGCCCACCTCGGCCTCCCAAAGTGCTGGGATTACAGGCGTGAGCCACCGCGCCCGGCCCAGGGCCGGGTCTTTAAAAAAAAAAAAAAAAAAAAAAAAAGTAATAAAGTATATATTGACAAGTCTTACTCTCATCTCTCTTCCCTTCTAGCAGATTCTTCCTTTCTGAACAGGTAATTACTCTTAGCAATTTATGTAGCTTTTCACTGATTCTTTATGCAGATACAGGCAAACACAATATAAATATTCTTATTACTCCCTTTGTTACACAAAGGTAAGGTACTATACACACTGTTCTGCATTTGAGTTTTTAACTTTTTTCTCTTTGTAAAAGTGACGAGAGAAACTTTTCTCTGTGTGTTTTTAAAGCTGAATAGTATTCTAATATGTGTTCACACCACAGTTTATTTATCCAGTCCCCTACTCATGGACCCTTGGATTTCTTATTATTGTGAATTGCAATAAATAGATTTTGCAAACCTGCCATTTTGTATGTGTGCACTTAAGTCAACGGGTTACAAACCTCAGCATCACACAATATATCCAGGTAACAAACCTGTGCATGTATGCTCTAAATCTAAAACAAAAATTAAAATTATAAATGAATTATTGCTAAAGAAATAAAATAAACAAAAAAGTTGGAAAAAGTCAAAATTATTGAAAGTAAGAAAAAATAAAAAATAAAGTAGCAATCAAGAGATTCTGCTAACCTCATTGGGTTGGAAAAAATAAAATGAATGGGCTCAGGGCTGCCCAGGAAGCTGCTATTTAAGGAAAAATAAAAACACTTCAAGATAAACAAAATCTATGCATTAGATTCTCAGAAATGGGATAAATGCATTTGTAATTTTAACAAATATTATCAAATTTTCCTCCATGGAATTGGAGCTTGTACCATTTTCTTCCCCACAGCCTTGCCAAGAGAGTATACTATCAAACACTGGATTTTGATACCAGCTTCACCGATGATTCTACTAAATTCCTTTGTTAATCGGTTCTATTTCTGAACTTTCCAGTCTGTGTTAGGGTCTGTTTGCCTATCCAGGAATCATTATCCCTCTCTTCTACTTACTGAGATTGTGTAATATGCCTTATTACCTAGAGGGACTAATCCTTCTGCACTGCTCCCATTTTCAGAATTTTTCTGGCTATTCTTGTGTATCCATTTTCTATATGAATTTTAGAATCAACTTGTCCAATTCCAGAGAAAGAAGGAGGGGGGTATTTGTTTTTACTTTTGCTAGAATTGAATTAAATTTGTAAATGAAAAAGAATTGACCTCTTTGTGATTTCTAGTCTTCCAGTTTTCGAACAGGATATGTCTTTCTATCTATGTTGTCTGTATCATTATTAAGCACATCTCATAGTGAGTAATGGACAGGTAAAAAGGCACAGAGACAAAGGTTAACAAGTTATGACGGCAAAGAGCAAACAGATTAATCTGTCCAAAAGTCAAGGAGCCATAACTCTGTATTCTAGCAAAGTGGTAAGAGGCAGGATTAACTCAGAAAGGAAAAAGTGGGAGGAAAAAAGTCATTATTTGGGCTTAGTGATTTAAATGGATTACCTCATTGAATCCTCATTTCAAAGATCATAACAATATAATAATAAAAAAGACTTATCTGTTAGGATTATTTTACTCATAAATACAAAGCACTTAGCATAGTATGTGCCACGTAGGAAGAAGTCAACAAATGTTACAGATTATAATGCTGATGAGGATGAAAAAGGAGGAGAAATAAAGGTTCTGAATTATGAAATAATATGCCAAATGTCTTATAGATCCATAATTCAAACTCAGGTCAGTCAGTTTCTAAAGCGCAAGCTCTTTGCACTGTACTATTCTGCCTCTAGGGAAGTTCACTTAACTCAGCTTGATAAGTGTTTATTAAATATCTGCTATGAACAATTTGACTATTGTGTTCCATTCCAAAAGTCACACTAATGAAGGCTTATTAATTTATAAATAATAGAAGCAAATTCAACCTATCTAATTATAAAAAGTACAAAGGAAGTATTTATCAGCTGATAAACTAATTATGGAAAAGGCTAGAGTAAGGGTGGCCTCAGGGATCTCTAGGTTCAGAGAGTGGAATACTGTCAGGTTCCTTTCTTTCTTGTATCTCTCCCTTCCCTCTGTTTCTAGCTGTTGGCTCTCATCTCTGCCTCCCTGTGCTTTGTGCTTTCAGGCTGACTGTCCCGGTGAGTCCAGGCTCACATCATTGCTCCAGGCTCACATCCTCACATCAAACTTTGCTGTCCAACACCTGGGGAGTTTTCTAACTCCTCAGAAAAGTTCTCTCATCAGTTGAACTGGTGTGGACCACATTCTTAGCACTGTGGCCAGAGGGCTGGGGTATTGTGATTAGCAGTTCCGCCCCCTTTTTGGAATAATGTGGTTGGAGAGGGGAAAGAGGAGTTGCCCAATTAAGATTTGGGACTGATACCAAGAATGTTAGAGCTTTAGGCAGAGAGAAGAATGAACGACAATGAACAAAAGTGAATTATAGTATAGTCATTCAATGTGCCATCATGCAGCCATTGAAAAGTATGTTTTAATTTTAACATGACATGATAACATGGGAGCATACTATGCCATGAGACTAGATTAAGAAAAGCAGAATAGGCAGAATTACTCACGGCATAGTAATCTATTCAGATGGCTCATGCCTCTAATCCCAGCACTTTGGGAGGCCAAGGCACGCGGTTCACCTGAGGTCAGGAGTTTGAGCCCAGCCTGGCCAACATGGTGAAACCCCATCTCTACTAAAAAAAATGCAAAAAATTTAGCCGGGAGTGGTGGCGGGCACCTGTAATCCCAGCTGCTCAGGAGACTGAGGCAGAAGAATTGCTTGAACGCAGGAGGCAGAGGTTACAGTGAGCTGAGAGATCATGCCACTGTACTCCAGCCTGGGTGACAGAGTGAGCTTCCATCTTAAAAAAAGAAAAGAAAAGCAGAAGAGCCAACTGTATAAACATGGTTATGTAAAGGCAAGAAACAAAAGCCTGTGCATGGTGGGGGCAGGGGGAGGGGACTTAAAAGAATTCAACCAACCAACCAAATGAGAGTATTGTTTATCTTTGGGTAGTATAACAGTCATTTTTCTCCCTCCTGCTTTCTTTGTTGTATTATTGTTTCTGTTGTTGTCATAGTTTATACTTGGCTCCCAAACTTTTCTTTTAAAATTACTTATTTTTATCAAAGCAATGCATGTGTCTAAAAGTAATTCCCTCTCCCCCAGCACCAGCACCTGTAAGTCCCACTGTCCAGATCAGTCACTTTGAACTCTCACGCTGTTCCTTCTAGAGAGTATTTTTAAATCATATACTTATATTGCTATGTCTCGAGTTATAGAGTTTAGACAGTATCTCTTCAATTCTTTTCCTGGTAATTGAGATTTAGTTTTTTGGTTTTTTGGGTTTTGTTTTGTTTTTGAGACGAAGTCTCACTCCGTCGCCAGGCTGGAGTGCGGTGGCACAAACTTGGTTCCCTGCAACCTCCACTTCCTGGGTTCAAGCGATTCTCCAACCTCAGCCTCCTGAGTAGCTCGGACTACAGGTCCCCACCACCATAGTCAGCTAATTTTTGTATTTTTAGTAGAGACAGGGTTTCACCATGTTGGCCAGGATATTCTCAATCTCTTGACCTTGTGATCCACCCTCCATGGCCTCCCAAAGTGTTGGGATTACAGGTGTGAGCCAGCACACCTGGTCAAAAATTTAGTTTTTAAAATCATCCAAACACACGTATGTACCCATCTCTTCTACCCACCGTCCCTAAACAGTTATGCTAAAATTATTATCTAAATAAGTAGAGAGAGATTATACGATGATGATGATGATATATATACAATTTACTGATGAGCGAGCAGTGTCCTTTCTTCCTTTACTGACTTCTTTCGCTGAAAAGCATCCCAAAGTAGCTTCTTAAAGCATGTGTGAAGATAAATATTTAGAGTTGTTTTATATATATATATAAATATCTTCTACCTTCAATCTTGATAATAGTTTGACAAAATACAGAATTCTTGATTGAAAGCTACTGAAGGGCTTTCTTCCAATGTTTTCCAGAATCCAATATTACCATTGAGAAATCTAGTACCATCTTTAACTTTGAAACCCCATGTTTTTCCTCTCTGCAGAAGTTTCTCTTTATCTCTAGTGGTCTAAAATTTCAAAGTTATGTCTCTTCACTCCCCCATTCATTATATCACACTCGATGGGCCTGTTCAGACTGAAGATGCATGCCTTTCAATTTTGGGAAATTTCTGTCTTCCTTGGATAATTTCCTTTCATTTTCTCAGCTTTCTCCTCTGGCAATCTTGTTATGATGATATGAGACATTTGGTATTGATCTTATAATATTATAATTTTTTTCTGCTATTGCCCATTTCTTTAATGTTTTATAATTCTTTCTTCCTTTTGCGGGGGGTGGGGGTGGATTGTGTGGTGGGAAGTTCTTGCTAGGTTGCTGAGGTTGATCTTGAACTCCTGGCCTCAAGTGATTCTTCCATCTCAGCCTCTGGAGTAGCTGGGATTACTGGCATGATCCACCATGCCCAGCTCACGTTTTAAATTTTTTTTTCTGGAATATTTCCAAAGGTCTTTCACTGAGTTAATTTTTTATAGTATTTTTAATTTCTAGGAGTTCTTACTGCTTTTCTGTTCTTTTATCATAGCATCCTGCACTTGACTTGTGATTAAGGCATCTTTTTTACCTTTGAGAAGATATATTGTAATTTTGTTGGTTTGTTTAGATTTTTCTGTTCCCTGGAGAGGTATTTGTATTCTCTAGGAGAGTTTATTTTTCCTTTTTTTTTTCTTAGTTGTTTTCTTGCTCCCTCTTTTATATTTAAAGTTTTTACAAAGACCTAAAGCTTACCTCACATAAAGAATGATCCTTTATTTTATGTTCATACTTTTACGGTAGAGGTGATTGTCAACTGTTGAGATTCAGAATCGGGTGAACAAGAAGTAAGGCAGGCTTGTCAATGGCTACCCCCAAATGTCAGTATTGGAGGTCTTTTCTCCAGAGAATAATTATTCAATTTCCTGCCTGGGGACAGAGGGAACAAGAGGACAATTCTGCAGGGCTCAACCTACTGTGGGGAGGAGGAAGAATAGGTCTGAGAATCTCATGATTCAATACATAGACCAATTCCTCCCCTTTTTAGCACTCTCTCCTTAGGAAGGCCCATTTCTGGGGGAAGAGGTAGATTGGGAGGAGACTTGTAGTCACTTGGCTGTGCAGGATAGGTAAGAGAGTCTGGGGGAAGTCTCGCCTCTCTACAAAACGTCTTTCAGTCATTCCTCCTCTCCAGCACTCCAGCCTTGCCTTTATTGCATTGGGCCACCTTGAGATATCTGCTAGGTGAATGGGTCTCCTTTCCATCAGGATATTCTCTAAAGGTAGTTGAGTAAAACTTCTCTACTCTGCTTGGTCAATGAGCCCTCTTTCATCTGCTTTCCAATTCTGAAAACTTATTGATTTCTATTCTTTTTGTCTTTCCAGGTTCACTTTTTTTTATTTTTTATTTTTATTTTTTGAGACGGAGTTGTTCTGTAGCCCAGGCTGGAGTGCAGTGGCGCAATCTCAGCTCACTACAAGCTCTGCCTCCTGGGTTCATGCCATTCTCCTGCCTCAGCCTCCAGAGCAGCTGGGACTACAGGCGCCCACCACCAAGCCTGGCTAGTTTTTTGTATTTTTAGTAGAGACAGGGTTTCACCGTGCTAGCCAGGATGGTGTTGATCTCCTGACCTCGTGGTCTGCCTGCTTTGGCCTCGCAGAGTGCTGGGATTACAGGCATGAGCCACCGCGCCCGGCCGGTTCATGCTTTTTAAAAAGCATTCCACAGTCATTTTGGTAGACTTTCCAGAAATGATTAAAACAAATGCAGTTGACTCACCATGCATAATTTGAAACTTCATGTCCCATTTTTGTTTTCAAATTTTTTTAGTGAGTACATACTGTGTTTATAAAGGCGGAAATACAGTACAACTTTAATTTCTTAAAGTTTATAATTAAACATTGATAAGAAAAAAGCAAAGACTAAAAACTAGATAGAAAATGGACAAAAGAGTTCACATGAGGTTTATGTACAAAAAGTTTACACATGGCCCTTAAACATAAATTTATGCTCAACTCTACTCCTAATAGAATTGCAGTTAAAACTATATCTAGACGCCATTTTTCACAGTTTTCTCGTCATATACATTTCAATAACATATGAGGACAACAACTGTTGACAAGGATGTGGCTTACCTGGAACCCACATACATTCCTGGTGGATGGCAGTCACTTTGTAAAATATTTTGGCAGTTTCTTAAAATGTGAAACAAAAATTTGCCACATACCCAACAATTCCACTTCCTGGAACCTCCAAGAGATATAAAAATATATGTCTACACAAAGACTTATATGTGAAAGTTTGGAACAACATTATTCACGTTAGGCAAAAAGAGAAAAAACCTAGTATCTATCATCTAATGAATGGATAAACAAAATGTAATATATTCATGCAATGGAATAGTATTCAGAAATGAAAAGGAACAAAGGGCTGATAAATGCTACAATATGGATGAACTTCAAAAACATTATGCTTTGTGATAGAAGTATAATAAATAAACTATACAATAAACCACATGTGTATGATTTCATTTACATAAAATTTCCAGAAAAGTGAAATCTATAGAAATAAAAAGTAGACTAGTGATTTCCTGAGGCTGGCAGTGAAAATGGAAAATGACCATACATGGGCACATCGTTTCTTTTTTGGGGTGACAGAAATATTCTAAAATTAGATTATTGTGTGAGTTGCACAATGCTGTAAATTTACTTTAGGTAATTAAATTGTGCAGTTAAAACAAGTGAATTTGGGTAGTAAATTAGTGATTGCCTGAGGCTGGCAGTGAAAATGGAAAATGACCATACATGGGCACATCGTTTCTTTTTTGGGGTGACAGAAATATTCTAAAATTAGATTATTGTGTGAGTTGCACAATGCTGTAAATTTACTTTAGGTAATTAAATTGTGCAGTTAAAACAAGTGAATTTGGGTAGTAAATTAGTGATTGCCTGAGGCTGGCAGTGAAAATGGAAAATGACCATACATGGGCACATCGTTTCTTTTTTGGGGTGACAGAAATATTCTAAAATTAGATTATTGTGTGAGTTGCACAATGCTGTAAATTTACTTTAGGTAATTAAATTGTGCAGTCAAAACAAGTGAATTTGGGGCATGTAAATTAGACCTCAATAAAGCTATGAAAGAAAGTGAGGAAAGAGGGAAGGAAGGAAGGAAGGAAGGAAGGAAGGAAGGAAGGAAGGAAGGAAGGAAGGAAAGGGGGAAGGAAGGAAGGAAGGGGGAAAGGAAGGAAGGAAGGGAGGGAGGGAGGGAAAGAGAGGAGGAGAATGAGAAAGAAAGGGAGTGAAGGAGGAAGGGAGGGCAGGAGGGAGGGAGGGGGAAAGCTCTTGCATTTGGCAAGAATTTTTTGACCAGAAAAGTCACCATGCATCTAAAGTTTCTGGTTGAGAGGAAAAGAATTAAATAGAAAATTTTAAAGTGGGATATATGCAAATTCTAAGGCTTCAAAGAGGGGAGAGACTTGGGTTTTCTAAGTTTTAATTACTAGGAAATGAATTTATTTAAAATAAAATATAATACAAAATAATGTTTTGTTAAATTATAGTAACACAGTAGAATATGCATACTTCAGATTAAGCTAGCCTCAGTGTGAGTCAAATAACAAACCACAGGAATTATTATGATGGCAAATAAAAGACCTAAATGGTGCAAGAGGTATCATTTTTATTCATCTTGAAATTGATCACACGGTAACTCCCAGGGAAGTAAATAAAAGTTTAGATCTGATTATTGCAATCTATATACGTTGAAGGTACCGTGTCATCAGAGTTGATTTGACCTTGCCTCCTATCTTTGGGGGAGAGGTTTTGAGGAAAATGTTAAGTCAACTTTGTCTTGAAATATTGTAACTGCAAAAATACACAAAAATTCTTTGAAAATCTAAAGGGTTGGAAATCTTCTTGAAAGAATAGACACTGCTAAGAACTTGACAGATCCTTTAGTGCAATGATTGCACTCTGATACTTATCTCTGCACAACCAGAAGAAATTATTCTATTGGTAAGTTCCCACCTATTTCATTACTGGCTGACATAATGACAGATCCTGGTTAGGGATGATTTCATCATCTAATTTCACTGTTCCATTAAAACCAGAATATTCTTTTTTAACTTCTCAAATCCATCAAATGGCAATAATAGCTACAAGTATGTGATCTAGTGTCTAACGACTGGGTTCACATCCAGCTGTTTTCCTTATTAGCTGCAGGGCCACCAGGAAACTACTAACCTGTCAGGGTCTTCACCTGTAACATAGAGGTGGTAACAACAGAACTTCCTCATAGGGGTGTTTGTGAGAGTTAAATGAGATGGTGTGCATGAAGTGTGGAGACAGGCACCTCGTACCTAGTGGGGATTCAATAATGTAGGCTAGTATTTCTTCCGGAAGTAAAACTTCCATGATGTTTACTACTTATTATTCACTGCTATGTAACAGGCATTCTGCTAAACACACATCATGTCATTTAATCTTCATAATAACTCATCAAAGTAGGTTTTAATCCCCACTTTTAGATGAGGAAACTGAGTGCAAAAGAAGTTAAGTGACTCACCATAGCTCACAGACTTAGAGATGGGATCTGACCCCAGGTCTGTCTTACACCAAGTTCTAGCTACCTCTTAGAGATAAAAATTAAACCAATACCACCTCTCTGACTGGCCATAGCTGATCTTGTGGAACCCTAGTAAAAGAATGTAATTCAATCACGTGACAGATTTTGTGAAGTTCCTTTTGTGAGTAAAGCACTGAAAGACGCAGTGATGAACTGACACGGGCCCATGACCTTAATCCTGGAGTATCCAAGGGGGTTGCAGGAAACAGACATGTAAACATATTGTGTTTGGATGAAGCAGAACAGAAAATGTGCTAAAGAGAAGTACAAGACAGGACTGTGGGAGCATGGAGGAGGAAGCAATTAATTCTGGTAGAGTGATAAGAGCAGGCCTCAGGGAGAAGCTAAAAATGAGTTGAGCCTTGAAGGTTGCATAGGTTTCGATTAGTGGAGGAAGAAATGGGCATTCTGAACCTAACAAAGGTGAGGAGGATTGAACATCACATGTGTTTGGGGACCAGGCAGGTGATCAGTGAAGGAGTCTACAGGATATACTGACGGATGCGTCGGAAATGAGACTGGAAAACTGGCAAGGGGTAAGGGCAGCTCAGGAGGCCCCTGAATGCCTGTTTAAAAGATTGAACTATATTAGAAGGTCAACAGGGAGTCATCAAAAGTTTTATGAAGACAACCCTAGCACTGCCTCAAAGATGAGTTGGTAAAGCAGATTGATGAAAACTGGAGGCCGAAGAAACAAGGGCAGAGAAAGGCTTCAAAAAACAGTCCATCTCATTTTTCCAGATAACTCTGCTCTAAACAATCCCCCAAACACAGACGCCTGTGTGCATTTATTTTAAAAGTATACTTTTCATAACTTCCTCAAAGGTAAGATGCTGGGGATGAGAAAGTGGAAATTAGAGAAGTCAGCTATAATCCTAATTCCCTCTAAACGTCTACAGAGCAGTGATTTTCACAATGTATTGCAGATTGCTGTTATTGCACAGAGGTGGTTGGGAATGGGGATGTAAAGAGAAAGACAAAGTAAGGGCATCTCTGAGTTTCCCACCCTTTCAACCAGAGCAGCAGCCTGTAATAGAATGTCATGACGGGGTTTTGCCTCTTGTTCACCACTGTGCCCTCAACCTGACACAGTGCTGGGGACAATAGGTATCAATATTTGTTAAATGAGTGAATGGATGAATGGAATCACTTTTAAGATTTTATTTGGAAAAAAATTCATAAAAATAAGTAGAAGGAGGAGGGGAAGGAGAAAGCGAAGAAGGTTTGAAATACTTCTTCTGAGTGAAAATATTTGCCAACTCTCTGGGAATCTCATAACAGTATTTAACAAACCCGAGAGGAAGTTCTTTCTTATATCTGACCTCAACATTTTATTCAGTGGTATAAGCCCCTTTTCTTTCTCTTGCCTCAGTAAAGATGAAGGAAGATTCATCACAATAATCATTTGCTTATTGGAGGCAAAAAATAAAAGTTCTGTTTTTGCCTATATTAACCACTATTTACCAGAGCATGCATTGTATGTCATGAGCACAATGGTGTTCTCTGAGAGAAGATGCTGGTGCAGTTGCTGGGTGATGGGTGTCCATGAGACCAACTTGATTAGGAAATCAAGACAATATAGTATACTGGAAAGAGTGCAGCCTAGGGAGTTGGCAAGACTGGTAGCCCAAATCAATCAATTTATGGATTGCTTGACTTTGGGTAAGTTACCTAACTTTTCTAAACCTCAGCTTCCTCCTATCAAATGAGAATATTAAATAATGTCCAGCCAGTATAATTGTTTTGGGAAGCAGAGCTAAGGTATATCAAACAACTAGCACATAGTAGTGCTTAATAAATGTTGACCATTGTTTTAATGGACAATGATGACAATATACCAGAATGGATCTATCACTTCCTATAAAAGTTAATTTAAAATATTAGTAAAACTTTTCTGGAAACATAACAAGTCATTTAAAACTGGGACAATTGCCTACACACACACACACACACACACACACAGAGAGAGAGAGGGAGAGAGAGAGATATTTATAAACTCAAAATTTTACAAAAATCTCAGTTGTCTTAGAATACTTAAGAATCTGAATTTGGCAGTGCCTAAGACTACCTTGAATCCAGAGAGTAAGAATGAAAATGGAGATCCTAGGGCAAGGTCAATTCCTAACTTCAGCCTATGGAGGTACATGACAGTGGCAGCCTCAGTATCCCTAAGAGGGATTCACAATTAACAGGGGTCCCAATAAGGCTGACATCATGTAATATTTATTCATCCATACATTCAATATTTGCTTTATGTCCATTTGGTTAATTGAGCTGTCTCAAAGAGTGAGAGTCCTCCAGAAAGAAGAAGGACTAACCACCAAGGGAGCTCTTACTAGCTCAAAGAAAATAGAACATATATATGACTGAAAACAATATAAACCAGTCAGTATTCTAGATAGAATTGCTAACATCTGGCAGGACCCTTTTCCATTCCTATTGCTCTGTGGCACTCTGTGGTAGTTTGAATTAGTGGCTCCAATTCTTTCTTCCTCCCTGCATCCACTGCCACTTCTCAGTGTCCTCCCAATCAGACATGAGGCTCACAGAAACTTGAAAAGCACTTGCAAGATAAGGCTTCCTCTCTCCCAGGCCAAGAGAAGAGTCTGCTCAAACTTGTCCCAGACCAGCCAGCTGGTCACAGGAAGATGGCAGACATATAGCAGAGCAAAGTTGGCCCCAGCTAATCTCTAGACATGTGAGACCAACCAGAACTGGCATAGTCATCCAGCCAAGTGCAGCCCAGATCAGCCAACATGCAGACTTATGAGAATAAATGACTGTTGTTCTAAGCTAAATTTGGGGGCAATTTGTTACACGCTATGTTCATGGCAATAACTAACACACGTACACTTCCTTTGCCATAATTATTTTACTTACAGAAACTATAATATGCAGAAAAATCTGAAATTTATTCAAATTAAAGTTTAAAACATGTCTGCTAAAGCTGAAAAAATGAGAGAATGTTAGGAAGGAGTAAGCTACATAAAATCGTCTCCTTGAAGGAAAACTCACCTAGAATCATGATAAGTAAAATTGATAAAAAGCCAGTAATCTGCTTGAAGATGAGATGTCCTCCCCAGGCCTCTAAGGCACATTTTCCAAAATTCTAGAGCTACATGAGAACAGTCATAAAAGTATAATTCTAAGTAAGAAATTTATTTTAGAATGTAATGCTCTAAGAATCATCTACTTTCATTGGGCTATGCAGAATGAGGCTTAAGATGATCTTTAGATCTGAGTCTCTTGGACATATAAGCAAGATTTCCAGGAGACATATAGCCTGGTGTTTTCTGGCTCTCAAGAGACTTTACATAGTATATATAGTTATGAGTTATTAATTAAAACAGAGTAGATGAGTTCATATATGGTTATAAGTTACAAATTCAGTTTTCAATTTAACTTATTTATAATTGATTAAGTGATAAGTGAACAAATATAATTTCCTATAATAAACATGTTTCATAATAACCTGTAACAAATCTCATGGTTAAAAGTTACATCTCTAGTGGCTAAACAAACAAAAGAAAAATTGTGGATAAAACTTGGTACTTGCTCTTCCTTTAACTCTTTCCCTTTCTTTTCATCTCTTCCCTCCCTTCCCCCAAAATTTAGTACTGATGCTCTGGGTAACATTAAATGGAGCAGAGCAAGGTAAGCATACATGCTGGAGGGGCATCTGGGGTGGGCTTCGGGGTCCCAAGCAGGCTGTTCTTGCAGGCAAGTGGACCAGCATGAGGTGTAGAGGGCCAAGAAGGGTGAGAAAGATATTCGAATATGGGGACAGCCTGACACGAGGTATCAGAGGCCGAAAAGAATGAGGAGGGCACCTATGTAAAAGCATAGCCTGGCATGCAAGGTCAGGGGCCAAGAATAGTTACAAGGGCATCCACACCTAGAAGAGTTTTGGTATAGATTGTCAGGAGGTAACCTGGTGTAAGAGGTCAGAGTCAAGAACATTGATAAAGGTGTCCAGGTAAAGGGGCATGGCATAGGGAATCAGAGCCCAGGTGGGGTGAGGAGGTCATCTCCAAGAAGGGCAAAAGGACAGTTATAGTGAGGAGTCAGTATCTCAGGGGTAAGGGGGTCACCCCTGATGAGGGATGGCCTGCCCTGATGGGTAAGGCAGCGTGGGGAAGGTGTCCATGTGATTGGGGGAGTAGCCAGCTGGGGGACGAGAGCCCTAATTCAGTGTTCTTCAGGATGACCTCCCAGAAGAGACGCATCTGGTAGGGAGGGTCAGTTTCCAAAAAGAATAAGGAAGGTACTCATGCTTGGGACATTGGGAGTCAGCAAAAGCAAGATGATGACAGAATCCATGGAGCAGGTAGACTAGCATGAGGTATCCTGGCCCAAAATGGGTGAGGAGTGTGTTCAGCTCCGGGAGAGGTGGCCAGGGTAAGGAGGCAGAACCCACAAAGCAAGGTGAGGACAAGGGCAATCCAACATGGAAAGTCAGACCTAAGTAGGATAAGAAAGGCTTCCATGCAGAGGTGGAAAGAGTCAGATCTGAAGTAGGCTGAGGAGGGCATCCACATATGGGGGTAGACCAGTATGATGGTTCCAATCCAGCAGGGTACAGAGAGTTCCAAACAGGGGGTAGTTTGGCAAGAGTTTCAGAACCCAAGTTGGGGTGAAGAGGACATCCTTACAAGAAAAGAGGTGGCAGCAGAGATGGAAAACTGATTTAAGGAGGGGAGTTGATCAAATAAGTAGATATACAGAGATAATGAGAGCCAGGTTTTCATTATTAAAGAAGGAAATTACAAATACCAGAAGAAAAAAGACCACAATAAACTCAGTGGGTTGGATTGGACTTAGAGATACTCATGTGAACCACAGACTTTTAATATATTGAATTAGTTATATAAATAAATATAAAAGTAAACATGTGAATAAATCTATATATTTACATACATATATACCCCAGTTCTGTCCTCTGAAAGGGCCTGGGAGCAGTGACACCCCAGTTGTAATGAACATACCTGGCACCTAGATCATGGCTTCGAAATCCCATTCTCACAACTGAAAGAAACCATGCCCCTTTGGAAAAATGACTGATTTCAGATCTGGGACAGGGAAAGTGAAAGGTGAGGCTAACTAACACATTTATTGTGCCAGAAGGCAAGAAAGCATTCCAGAATGATGGAAACATGTCAAAAGACACAGAATTCTGCTTCAGTAGATTTTCACTGGAAAAACTGAAGACAATTTGATCATCAAAATAAATAATGATAATAATGGATTATAACTGATTGGATACCATAGGCTACCATGAGACTATAGAGAGATAAGTAAATAATTAGATAAACTTAAAGTTTGATGAAAATGGGATATTTATATAGTTTCATAATACCTCCTGACAAAATGGTAAAGTGAAAAAGGGGAAGAACAACCTCTCAGTGGAGAGGTCTGGTAGACACTACCTTAATCAAGTGATTAAAATAACTCATTAGTAATGGAACAAAATTATGTGCCACTGATAATAAGACACAGGAAGAGGAGCACAGCATTAGTTCTGTGATATTCCTGCTGAAGATGCACAACCTGGATCTAAGCATGAAGAACCATTAGTCAGACCTGAATTGAGGGTCATGCTACAAAATAACTGGCTTGTTCTCTTCAAAAATGTAAGGAGATGAAAGTAAAGAGAAGGTTTATGAACTGTTCTAGACAGAAGGCTGAAAAACATGACAACCAAATGTAATGTGTGATTCTGAACTGGAGCAGCCTTTTGCTACATGTGACGTTGTTGGGCAACTGAGGATCTGAGGGTTAGATGGTGATTTATCAATGTTAATTTCCCGATTTGGTTTATCAAGTTATGATTTTATAAGAGATACTCATTTGCAGGAAATGCTCACTGGGGTAATTGGAGGTGATGAGTATTAGATTAACAATTTTTTTTTTCAGGTGGTTCAGGTTGGAAATGTTCTTTATTTTTGTTATAATTTGTAATTGCTTCAAAATAAGAAACGGAAAAATAGAACTTTGTAATTGAATATCATGGAGAATCTCCTATTCCATATCAGCAAAAGTTAAATAGAGGAGTTATAAATATAATAACATGATTAAAGCTAAATAAGACCTTTGCCCCACTGGCTTCTGGCAAGTGTCTCTCAATGCTTTTTGTTCACGGTGTTTCCACACTCACTGAGGTGTAAATATTCTCTGACCTGCTTTTCTCTATATTGCCGATAAAGATATCAACCAACATAGCACTTTAAGTTCCTAAGTATTTATGTCAACAAGATTATTTTTTCTCAAGTCTTCTCCCTAAAATGTGAACTGTGGTTTATTTTCATCTGATCCAAGGCTGAATCAAATTTCTCAAGGTTTTAATTTTGTCCCACGAGATGTTCCCATGAAAGGACCCATGGTAAAATGGTCTTGTGGCTGGGCTGCACCCTCAAGGGTGTTCCCTGAGATTCGCTATGGGAGCTGCTGATTTGGGAAAGTCAGTGTCACTCCTGAGTAAACAAGAGGGTTCAGCATCATATCTGAAATGGGAGGCAAAGACGGGAAGAGCCATGCTGGCATCCTGGAGACTTGAGAAAGCAGCATGGTAATGTGACAAAAGGATCAAGAGACCAGTCCGAGCTCCACTCGCCTGTGGTGGAGGTTTCATCAGCTGCCCCTTTTGCATAGAGTCCAGCACGAGATGCAGACAGGACTGGGCTGCTTAAAGGAGGCAGATAGGACTGATGTACCTCCTGAGTTAAAAATATTTCTTTCTTTGGGACAGAAGGAACCACGTAATTCACTCTAGTCCAGTTTGGTGCTAGCTTCCAGGAAGTCAAACTTATGGCCAGCAAGCCCTCCAATTAGCTGACCTGAGCCCTTCTTTTACAGAAGCAGGGAATATCCAGAAGACAATGTCCCAGAATTCCCCACAAATTCCTGCTCTTTTTTCTCTGCCCATTAGACTTCTTCATATCCCCCTCCTTCTTTCCTGTCACATTCTCACATCTACTTAACTGTCCCCTCATTTCCTGTATATTTGTTCTTTAGTGGCCCCTATTCTTCTACATTTACATTTCTCACTTTTTGCTAAATTGGGTCAATTTTCCCCCCATCTTTCCCTTACTTGACTTTTCTATATTTTATATAATATCACCATGCTTTCTTTAAATTTTTTACCTTGGCTTTCATTTGTCTACACTCTACTGGCTTCCCTTTCTCCTTGAGCCATTCCTTCTCAGCAATTTGTACAGGCTCTTTACCCTATCCATTCATTAAGTATTATGCTTCCCAAAGTTCTTTTCCGATCTCCTTTTCTTACTCTAGCCATAATCTAGGCATACTCTGTTATCCGTAAAGTATCTACAGATGAACTCAAGTGCTCTGTGTGTCCCATGAAAAAAAATGTGACGTGTGTGTGTTTGTGTGTGTGTTGTACACTTTTTTTCTGATGAAAATAGCTTTCTTCATATTCTCTAAGGGACTCATGAAAACATAAAGTTAATTCTGGCATATGTTAATGCTCTGAAATCTATATACTCAGATTGTATTTCTCCCTGAACTCCAATTCATATATCTACAATGTATGCAGCACAGCCTAAACAAAATCATCCTCTTCATTTCCAAGCCTCTCTCAGTTTCTTTTGTCTTCTGTCGATGGCACTGTCATCAACTTAGTTATCCCAGTTTGATATCCAGTCAAACTTCAGAGTCCAGCATTTCTCCATACTTAAGATCCCTTCACTCGGTTGGCTTCTCTCAATCTCTTAGGCATCATTTCATGAAGCAGACTCCTGTTGTCCCTGACACGAGGTTTGCCCCCTCTAAACCATTCACAGACTAAAACTACAATGACCTTTTAAAACTGCTAATGTGCTCATTTTCTTCCCCTCCACTTAAAACTCTTCTCATAGGATAAAGGCTAAACTTTTAACTATAATATATAAAGCACAAAATCATCTGGCCCCAACCAACACTCCTTCTGTCATGCCTTCATCTGCCCCATCAGCCCTAATATTTCACTCTGTCCTCCAGTCATGCTGAGCTTTTTACAGACCCTGGCAGGTGCCATTATGTTATTAGATTCTGGGACTTGGCACATTTTATTGCCCCAGGATCCCCTGGTTATCTACACATTCATATCCGATGAAAAGCGCAGTGCCTAGGTCTTTGATAGTCTATTGTGTTTTCATACTTTGTTAACATGGCTGAACTGGAATTACTTTTCTCAGAGCTTCATCGCTGTATGGTTCCAGTTTAAAGGTGGCCAAAAGAGAATTTGCCCAAGATTTGGAAGGCAAAAGTGGAGTGTCAGTCATTATGCTCTAAAGAGAACTGTGGATGGAGGTAATGAGAGATGGATGCAGAGGTATAGATGGATCCGAGTTTGTCCCTGCTCTTCCCCATGCCCTCTGTCCATCTCTTTTTCCCAGTTGTCCCTTCCTGCTGACCAACAACCCAGGCTGTGAACTCAGAGAGAGTAGCTATGAAGAGACAGCCTCTGTAGACACCAGCCACTTTTCACGGTCCCACTGCATTAGCAGGATATGCCTCACATCCAGATGTCTTTGCAAGCTCTGACTTGTCCAACCACATAAGTTCTCTGAATTTCCAAATCTCTTTTTCAGACCTTTACTTCCTCAGGCTTTTCCACATTTACATAAGAACAAATTCCTCTTATTAATTTTTTGTTCCCTGATAGCTCTGCTTCCCTGATTGAACTCCTCAGTTTTATTGAGTAGTTGGCTTGCACACATCCTTCAGTATGTCATCTCTGGGAGAAGCCTCTCTCACCACAGAGCCATCATGGGTTCATGAAGGGAAGAACTCAGAAGGCCTTCTCATGGCTATTCCTCATGGCTACACAGCTCCTACGCTCACACTGTGGGACACACACCTGCACTTCCATCCCAAGTGAGAAAAAAACTGGGTCTGATTCCTGGGGCGCTCTTCTCAGGGATAGAATATCTGGGTGACCACACTGACTCATTCTGTAACAGCCATGTAAGTGGCTGGCTATTCCTTGAAAGCTTCACTATACCTCATGACTACAGGTTGGGGAAAGAAGAGACATAGGCAGAAGGAACTCGGTTTTGGTAGAAAACTACCCTGGGGAGATGGATTTCAGTACAGATGGATACTCAAAATGCTTCTAGGGACAATTGGCCAGGATCCAACCTTCCCAGGATCGAGACAAAGCATCACCAGGAGCTGGAGATGCATTATTTCCCCATGCCAGGAAGGGCTGCTCCAATCTAGAGACAAGTCTCATGCAAATACACTCTGCATGGGGCTGGGAAGATATCAGTGGTGCCTTCTAGCTCTACCTACTCCTAGGTCAGCTCTTTGCCCCTTTAATTCCCTGATGCCTGCTCTGCCAAGGGAGTAGAACACAGGTAACTTCATCCACCACTCCAGAAGCATCTCTGCCTTGACTGTGAGTCCTTCATGATGGCTTGCAAGATGGTGTCCGCTATGCCCCTACATTATTTGAAGGCACGGTTAGGAACTGTGAGCTCCTCAAGGAGTGGAGCTATGCCTGAAGCCCCCTTTTAGGCTGAGCAGAGATGCTTTCAGATCGCGGCTGTGAATCCCCTCCTTTCATAACTATGTTTGCTGGGCATTGACTTTGTCGTCACAAGGCTGTCCTGCATGGCCCAGGTTTGTCCCACTTTATACTGCATCAGGTAGCACGATGCTGGCCAGGCACTTTTGCTAGCTCACATGCCCCATTTCCCCACTTCCCAGGCAGAATAGAATGTGCTCCCTAAACAGAAGTCAGCCTGTTCAGGGGCCTGGCTTCAGACTAATTCTTCAAAGTCAATTTCTTTATACAAACCCTGTGACCACATGTATGTCCCTGCCTGGTGATTCAAGGCTTCCAGGCTGCTGCCTTAATGAACCATGAATTCCTTAGGGCCACATCTGGGTCTACCTTCATCATCACTAGATTTCCAGTGTAGACCCATCACCTGATAAACAGCAGGTGCTGAGAAAAACATGAACAATTGCACGTGGATATAGATGGAGTGTCTAGAGGCTCAGGAACTTGTCCACCTATGTCTGTCCCTCCCTGTGGGTGTCTCCTTGCTCAGAGTCAGCCAACGGTCTCAGAGAACTGACCCAGTGATGCATGAAGTAACTTCATGCTCCTTTTCCCAGAGGAAGTCTCACTTATGAAATGGTCTTTTTACCAGGAAGACTTTGCCTCCTGGGGATTTTCCTAGATTGACTTGATGCTGAATGGTTGCCCCACTTCTTAGTATAATATTTCCAGAGATTATCATTCTGTAGGAGAAAGAACAATGTTTCTCAATGGAAGACAGCCTGGCAGAGCCTTTGGTTTTCATCAGGCTTGTACCGAGGTAAGGTCATTATAAACTGTCCCCTGCCTCATCTTTCCCATCTATAAAGGGGCTAACTCTTATCTACCCCCAATCAATGCACTGAGACAATGAATGCCATTTAATAGGTTTTGAAAGGGATTGCCCCCACCATGAGCTAGGTTTGATGGCCCACACAAACCCTGTGATTCCCCATTGCAGTGTTTACTTTGCTATATTACCTCCCTTGCCTTAATGATGGTCTCCTCCCACCACTGACAATGAACCCTCCATAGCCCTAGAATCTCAAAATAAGCTCATACTTAATGTTTAGGGGCAGCCACATTGGTCAGATGCATCAAAAAGTGTCAGT
The DNA here is from genome assembly GCF_047675955.1 of Chlorocebus sabaeus. NCBI lineage: Eukaryota > Metazoa > Chordata > Mammalia > Primates > Cercopithecidae > Chlorocebus > Chlorocebus sabaeus. Next base: position 63,206,384 of record NC_132928.1, read on the forward strand.
TTTGAAAGCAGATTGATCTGAGCTCAAATTCTAGGTCTGCCACTTGGGTGCTATAGGTCAGTCCTTTAGACACTCAGTTTTCTCTTCTGCAAGATAGACTACTACGTGTCCAGAAGGAGAATATGGGAGAAAAACCACAAGTCATGAGTTCCTGTCCTATGATTATATTTTACTTTGGTAACTATTGTTATTTATTAATAAATTCTAAGAAAATAATTCAAAAGAAAAGTAAACCCAAAGGCTATCATTACAGACTTTTCAGTGAAAGAGTAAAGTATTTTAAACTTAGCTGCCCCAAAATAAGAGAATGGTTAATAATATTACTGACTCCTTTGGCCCAGAAGTTCTACTTCTAAGAATAGTCTACAAAAATGCTCTCACAAAAAAAAACGGCCATGGATAAGAACATTCATTGCCAGATTTGTTGCCATAGAAAAATTTGGAGACGATACTCTAACATCCCATATGGCTATGTCTAAAAATGAGCATTTTACAACGTGGAAGAATATTCATAGTATTTGTTGAGTGAGAAAAAACAAAAACAAACAAACAAAAAACAAATTGTGGGACACTGTGTATAATGTAAACTCATCTTTGAAAAGAACAAAAGACAATATAAAACATTATATATTATGTACACAGATCATACAGAAAAAGTTAGGAAGGTTACATACTAAACTGTAGAATAGGTGAGGGCATCATATTTAGCTTTATATACATTTGTATTCATTGAATATTATAAAAAGTATGCATGATTTTATATTTTTTAATACATAATTAAAATGTGAAAAATAAAGTTTCAAAAAGGGGTATGTGGACAAGTGAAAACCAAAAAATTTTGCAAGTACGCAAGTTCAAAGAAGATTAAATGATATTTTCATATGTTAATGCCAAAAAGCTTTCATCCAAAAGGATTGCTTACAGTAGATGCAGATCCTCAACAAATGGCAGCCTCTTACACTATACATCAAGGGTAACCATACCCCAAGACCTGACCCCCAGCTTCAAAGGTCCAATAATGAATTGGTAACATGTTTTGAGCACCTACCACAAGCTGGGAACTGTGCTAAGTACAGTTGAGCACCACTTCATTTAATCATCATGGCAGCCCTATAAAGCAGTACTATCTTTATCTCTATTTTACAGATGAGGAAACTGAGGCCCAGTTATGGCTAATAAGCAATGGAACCAAGAAAAAAATGCAGATTACTCCAGATTTTGAGCCCAAACTCTTAAACTCTGAGCTTTAATATCTTCATGATTTGTTTTTTCAGTTCACCCACTATTAGTCAGACTCATGAAGATTACTTCATGCTAACTAGACTTATAAAAATATATAAATCAAATGCCAGTGTAGCATTTATAATAGTCATGCCAACCATTCAGAACACCTCCCTTCCTTATATTAGGTTTCCAGGGATGCTGATACACAGAGAATCAGTGACTAAGGGTTGGATACTTGGGCATCCTAGCTAAGGAAAAACATGATGAGGAGAAGGGGGCAGGAGTGCAGAGTGGCTAAGACCAGGACCCTGGAGACAGATGAGCCTGCCTTCATATCCTGCATCCTCTTTGGGCCAGCTAAGTGACCAGCTTAGGAAACTCCCGGTCACTGGTTTTCTTGTCAATAAAATGTGGATGAAAACAGTCCTACAACATAGGGTTATTTCAGAGATTAAATTTTAAAATCTGTTAAAGCACTTTAGTATCTATAGGGCCTGACATGCAGTTGGTGTCAGTAAATGTAATAATGAAGCCAATATAATTTGTATTGTAACATAATATTGTTTTCCCATCTGCCACTGCTCGCTCTGCAGTGCCCCTCTGAGTGTCCACGTCCTCGTGTCTGTCAGTTAGAATCCCTCCATGCAGTTCATCGAAGAACTGGATAAACGCTTTCTGCCCTACTCTCTTTGTGATACGTCATACAAACCACACCCTTCACTCATTCTTGATTTGATTCTAGCTCTTTGTGGAAACCTGCCCATCTCCTGAATAAACTCTGTTCATCTTGATTGAATTTAGGTATTTACCGAGTCTCCATCAGTAACACATTCACAAACATTCAATAAGGAGACTCCCTTCTGCCAAAGCAAGCTTCCTTTTCATTGATTTTTAACCAGGCGTCACTTTGTAAGTATACCTTCCACTAGCATTGTTAGCTTTGGGAATGGAACAGATCAGACTGGAACAATGATCCAAAATTTACCAATTCAAAGGTAGTTTTTTGTTTTTGTTTGTTTATATCCCTTCCATCTTTCAGAAAGGAAATCAACCAGCTGTTTTTTCTCACTTGGAATGAATCTTACTCTCCTGGATGAGTGGGAGAGTGCTGTACTCAGCATGAAGCACTGGACAGGATGATTTATAGACAGAAAGATTCTTCCAAGCCCTTGTCTGATTTTTTACTGTGGAATCCCTAGGTCAACATTATCCCGGTCTTTGTCTCCTTGGTAGATTCCAACCCACAGAGCTAGATGGACAGAAATGGCTTACAATTCCAGTCCTATGTGAAAGTGTGTGCAGTGCCTGAAAAGAAACTTTAAGTTCTGCACAAAGGTAGCATGTTATCTGGACAGAGTCACCATTACTTAGCAATCTGATAGCAGTGCTGATGAGCGACCTGCATTCACTGAGCAAAGTACTCATTTGCTGAATGTCAGCAAAACTCTTATGCTTCCCAGTGCCCAAAGGAGTCACCAAAGAAAAGAGGCTGACAGGTTCTTTGTATATAAGGTAAGGAGGGGAAGTTAGCAACAAGGAGGGGGTAATTGGGTGCGGCCTGACTGTAGAATCATTAAAGCATAGAATGCAAAGCTAGAAGGTCTTTGTGGAGCATTTGGACCAATAGTTTTAGGTGCTAGGGAGAGGCCTGCCTGCATTGAAACTACCAGGGCACAGATTAGAAAGACCATTTCCTGGCCTCCTTCCTCAGAAGATTTTTTATCAGTAAGACTGGCTGGGTCTCTAGAACTTGTATTTTATTTTTATTTTATTTATTTATTCATTTTTGAGATGGAGTCTCCTTTGTCACCCAAGCTGGAGTGCAGTGGCGCTATCTCGGCTCACTGCAACCTCCGCCTCCCAGGTTCACGTCATTCTCCTGCCTCAGCCTCCTGAGTAGCTGGGACTACAGGCGCCCGCCACCACACCTAGCTAATTTTTTGTATTTTTAGTAGAGATGCGGTTTCACCGTGTTAGCCAGGATGGTCTCAATCTCCTGACCTCATGATCTGTCCACCTTGACCCCCCAAAGTGCTGGGATTACAGGTGTGAGCTACCACACCTGGCCTGGAACTTATATTTTTAACATGCTTCTCAGACTGTTCTAATATCCAACCAGGTTTGGAAAACACTGAGCTCATCTACAGCCCTCATCTTACAGAAGAGACAGCAGCCTGCAGATGTGATGGGTATGACTTAGACAAAGTGTCCCAGAGACTAAGTAGCCGTTTGCTCTCCAAAATGTTACTCATAGTCAATACATTAGCATAAATATTCCCCCACATCACCAGAAAAGAGTGTTCATCTGATAAAAAATTGAGAAAAGATGGTTCAGAAAAGCCAGCCACCAGAGACCCAGGCTCACAAGCACAAGAGACAGAGGAGGGAAATCAATTCTGTCAATTTGTTGGTGCACAAATTACTCCTGCCAATTTCTTTAAAAGTCTCCCCATACTGAACTACAGACTGTTTCTATTTGCTCTTCAAACACCTTTAGCTCTTGTTTGGTACAAATGGGGAAAAGCCTTTTTTTGTTGCCATGGCACCATCATAATAAGCTGTTTTGAAGTGTTAGATATTCTGAAATGACAGACTGTGTTTCAAGAAATGAGAATTCTGACAGGGTCAGTAGAATTTGCCAACCTTCTATGTATCACAGATTGTCACGAATCAGTGGTGTCACTATACCAGGAATTTACTCTTGAGACCAAAGAGCACAAGTTTTGACAGTCTGCTCCAGGCCCAGGTGTTCAGCGGACCTGTGGGCAATTCCCTCCCAGTCATGCGCTTAGCTAACTGGCCCCAGATGCTGGTGCTCTCGGATCTGAGTCACGCAGAAAGTGCTGGTCCAGTGTGAAATAACCAACTGTCAATGTCCTTGTTTGTTTGTTGTTGTTTTTTGTTTTGTTTTTGTTTTTTGTTTTTTTAGATGGAGTCTCGATCTGTCGCCCAGGCTGGAGTGCAGTGGTGCAATCTCCGGCTCACTGCAAGCTCCGCCTCCTGGGTTCACACCATTATCCTATCTCAACCTCCCGAGTAGTTGGGACTACAGGCATGTGCCACCACTCCCAGCTAATTTTTTTTTTTTTTTTTTTTTGTATTTTTAGTAGAAACGGGGTTTCAGTGTTAGCCAGGATGGTCACCATCTCCTGACCTAGTGATCTGCCCACCTCAGCCTCCCAAAGTGCTGGGATTAGATGTCTGAGCCACTGTGCCCAGCCCCTTTGTTTTTTTTTTGTGGAGATGCAGCTCCTCCACCATTGAAATTGAAGGCTAGCTTCAAACCTCCCATTCCCAGGATGAGATGGACAAATAGTACTTAAGCTATGACACTTGTGTTCCAAGCACAATCAAGGCAACCATGTTTTTGTCCATGGCCTTGCCCTATAATTGTGGGATGTATATGTACGCCTTCCTCTCTGCATTGTAAACTCCTCAAGGACAAAGATCATGATTTATTCATCTCTACATCTATCACTGTGTCTGACACATAGGAAGCACTAGTTCATGTTTGTTAGGAGTTGCAAGATCAAATTTAAAAAATGAAGAGGGGTGTGTGTGTGTGTGTGTGTGTGTGTGTGTGTGTGTGTATGTCACATGTATTTTGGATGATATGAGCCTGGCTTAGTGAGGCGATAGTGAGACTAGGAAGGAAGAGAAATATGAAAGCAGTTTTAGAGGTATCTCCAAAAGTAATTGTTAGCACCCTTTTGTTGATATCATAAACCCCGAGAGTTCACTTAAATAAATTTTGGGTCCCCATATCTGAGGTTTCTGATTCAACTGGGGTACAGAAAGACCCAGGAGTCTTTTTAATGCAAGTCCCCAGGGCATTCTGACATACGCTAAATCATCTGGTAGTAGATGAAAATCAAAGGGTGAAGGTGCCTAAACATTAGTAGTCCTACCTTTAAACAATTTTATAGCATTTATTAGGAGTGAAAAGCTACACATATTAAACAGTTAGGCATAAAAAGAAACACCCTAGAAAGGAATACACAGTAAGATGCAAAACAATCTGAACCAATGCCAAAATCTGAGAGTCAAACAATAAATGTAATTGTAGCTCTCAGACACCATCAGCGAAGATTCCATGGAGAGATGAGACTTCAAATGGAAAAGGGCCTTTATAGGCGAGTGGAACTTTTTTGGCAGAGACAGAGGGGGCATTTTGGGACGATAAGTTCTTGAACTCTACCATGTTTTGAAATCCTAGTGGTTTATGTGCAATATTATACAACCTGGTGAGAACCAGATCGGGAATGTCAGCCTTATATTCCTGCTACCACCTGGGGAGTTGGGATACAGTTAGAGCTGCTCTACAGCTATATAGAAACAGGCATCCTGTGTTCTGCATAGTCACCATGTTCACAGTCTGCTCCCAGGCTGCCATACTCCACGTCAATCAAAGTTTCATGTAGATGTTGATAGAAATGTAGATATATAAACATACATTGATATAGATATAGCATAGATATCTTTCCTGATTCTGTCATTTAAGGCATTCATTCAGGGACAAACAAGAGAGTTGTTTTAAAGTTATCATCAGATGCAGGGCAAACAAGAGCTTGAGAGGAACAGGGAAAGACTGATGTGGCTTTATAAACAAAGTCCCTGACATCAAGGCATTAAACAATCATTTGTACTTAGAAATATTGAAGGAAGTGGTCGGGTACGGTGGCTCACACCTGTAATCCCAGCACTTTGGGAGGCCAAGGCAGGCGGATCACGAGGTCAGGAGATCAAGACCATCCTGGCTAACACGTTGAAACCCTGGCTCTACTAAAAATACAAAAAAATTAGCCAGGCGTGGTGGGACATGCCTGTAGTCCCAGCTACTTGGGAGGCTGAGGCAGGAGAACGGTGTCAACCCGGGAGGCAGAGGTTGCAGTGAGCCGAGATTGTGTCACTGTACTCCAGCCTGGGTGAAAGAGCGAGACTCTGTCTCAAAAAAAAAAAAAACAAAATCAAAGAAAGAGAGAGAGAGAGAAAGAACAAATGAACGAACGAAAGAAAGAAAGAAAGAGAGAGAGAAAGAAAGAAAGAGAAAGATTGAAGGAAGCAAGGTAAGAATCTGCTGTGTCAGTAAAAGCTTAAAGGGACAGATAAGGATAGAGAGAGAGAAAAAACAATAATAATAATAATAATAACAAAACACACAGAAGGGATTAAGAAAAAAATAAGGGTTTTTTTTTGTATACCTGTCCTAGCCTAAAAGGAAAGAACAGGCAGATGGAAGCCCATTGACAAATGGAAGGTCTATTAAATAAACAATTAATACAAAATACATTAATACAAAATGATCCACACACTGAGCTTCACTCACAGAGAAAAAGGAAGACAAGAAGCTGTGAACAATTAGGAGCTACTGCAATATGATCAGAAAGCCGTGGGGAGCAGCTGCCAGAAAGCGGGTGGAGCTCGGGCAGCTGGGATGCAGGCAAATTAGCAGGGCCCGATTTCCAGAGAGCCCAGGGAAATCGGTAATGAACCTGGACCTGCCACAGCTGACATGTCAGAGGGACTAGCACAGTGGGATCCCAGGGGGTTTCAAAGAGCAAAAGCACAGCTCCAAATTTCTCAAGAGGCCTGGGAATTAGTGGCCAGTGCCAAGAAATAACAGCATCCAACTATGTCGATACATGAGTGCACAGTCCATGGTGTTATGTGACACTATCTGTAAGTTAATGCTAGCTAAAGCAAAGTTGATCTGTTTAAGTAAATGCATAAGCAAATAAATAGATAGGACAAAGCATACCAGCCACAAAATTGGCATGCTTTTATAATTGGACTACAGTGACGACAAATTACAAGTCTTTTATCAGAATGCGAAAGGCCTAAGTTCTATTTCCTGTTATTACTATCAGAGTTACTGAAAACAATTATCTTTACTTTATCATTTACCACATGCCAAGCAATAGTGTTAAGTACTCTATGTGTAATAATCTCGTTCAATCTCATAACCCTTATGATGTAAGCTTATTCTGATTTTAGAACTCAAAGTGATTAGGCAAATTACCTAAACTCATATTGCTGATAAATGACAGAGGAAAGACAACACACATCCGTCTGCCACTGAGCAAGCCTCAGTCCTACCACCAGCCCACAGTGGAACCCTGACTTGGTCCCCTCACCTCCCACGCCTTAGTTATTTTCATCTGTGATATGCAGTGAGGTGGGGTGTTGCTCGGTGTTCTTTAATAGTACATGGGTAGCATCTATGGTAGAAAGTACAAAAGCTTAGAATTTGAACAGAGTTGGATTTATGTTCTGCTAGTGCCATGGTGCTGGGTAAACTATTCCAAACTCGGCTTCCTCATTTAGAAATAAGAAAAATCACAACTAACTCATAGGGCAATCGCAGAGTTCAAGGAGATATTATATTTCAGTAGGTGTCTAATAGCTTTAATATTCTATGATTTTGTTCTAGTTGTAAACTGACGTGACTATAATTACGTGAAAAGCAAAAGAGGAAATGGTAATTCATAAAAGAAAATCTTTTAAAAATTAACATAGTAAGTTAAATTTATTGAAAATTATTAATTTTGAAATATGTTATAGACTATTAGATAATAGAATAATAAATTATTTTAAGGGTGATGTTCAGCCTTTGAACTTTCATAATTTAGAGAGAAAAGTTATGAAGGTTTTATTTCCCTAAGTCATTCAAAATTGAATTCTGAATCTAGTAGCAGATTCCAGAGCCTCTGAGGATAATCAGGAAATTATCTTCTAAGGGGAACCTGTTTTCAATGAAGTAAAATATTATGTGTTAGCCAATCACTTTCAGTAAAGGGGTTCCATTCATGTAATAGAAATATTTGGGGAAATTTATCCCATTTGTCCTAAGACAATGAACGTTTACTTTTTAGACTCAGTGAGCATTTATCTTTGTAACTTCTTCTCCATACCAACTTTAACTGCTTTCTTGGTCATCATTTACTTCAAGAAATCTGACTAAATCAAACTGAGTTTAAGTGGTTTCTTGATATCCTTTATTGTACTTGATATGGTCAAAATTAGACCTCCCCTTTATCAATTATTGTGGAATCCTTGCAGACAAACAAACAGGAAGTGCCCGATGGCCAAACTGGACCAAAAAGTGAACTTCATTCTCCCACCAAAAATGTAGAAATGCAGGAAATTTAATAGTAACCAAGACTGACATCTTCTGCTTCCTAATGATAAAGTAGGAATGAGAGAATAATGATTTTGGTTCATATGTACTGAACATTTATAATGTAGACATTTTTTCTAAGATTTAGGATTCATATTGCTCAAATCCATCATCACACTTGATGCTCAAAACAACCCTATGGAGTGAGTGGTGACTGTCATCCTCATTTTACAGCTGAGGAAACTGAGGCATAGATAGGTAACTAACTTCCCAAAGCCTCACAGTCCATCAGTGGCAGAGGGGTGTTTTAACCCAGACAATCCTGCTCTGGAGCCCAAGCTTGCAACCACAGATGCCATGGGTATCCATTGTAAAGGCCCCTTTCAAGATTTTAATTACCATTTTATAATGTAGTATTTTTATTAACAGTAATAATGTGTATATTTGGGTAGCCTATTTATGCTAGCAAAACATTTGAGATAAGTCTATTTCCCTGGATCCTTATGATATAAACAGGTACAAACACCATCAATTTGAGTTAGGCAAACAGACTCCAAGAGATGGAACAACTTGAGGATCTAAACACAGGACTTCTGACTCCAAGTCCAGAGTCCTGAGAAAAATCAAACCCTGGAATCTGCTGGTGGGTCTGCAGTCACCAGGAACTAACACCTCACAGCATTTCTTGAACAGCAAGACTGATTCTCATTGAACATTTACTTTCTGCCAAGGACTATGTAAAGCATTCTATTAATCTCATGTAGGCCTCTGTCTTAACCCTAGGATGTGAGTTACTTTAACACTTGTATTTTTAAAGTAAGGGATTTGAAGTCCAGATAGATTAAGCAACTCATCCCAGGCCACATAGTCCCTAACTGACCTGACAACAACCTAACACAAGCTGGGCTTGGTATTTGAACACACATCTATTCAATTACAAAATTTTCATATTCTTCAATACTAAAAGATAAACCTGATGAGGGCAGATATGGTGGTGTCCTTCCATACCTATAGAACTGCTGGCCACAGTCAGTTTCCAACATAGCCCTAACATGATGTATTAGTTATCTACTGATGTATGATGGTATCACCACAAACCTATTAGCTAAAACAACACTCATTTATTATCTCATAGTTTCTGTGGGTCAGGAATCCAGATACAGACTGGCTGGGTCTCTGCAAGGCTGCAGTTAAGATTTACTCCAGGGCTGTGATCTCATCTGAAAGCTTGATTGGGCCCATTTCCAAGTATACTTGGTTGTTGGCAGGATTCAGATCCTTACAAGAAATCAGAATGAAGGTCTCACTTTCTCACTGACTGTTGGCCTGAGGCTACCCTCAGTTCCTAGATCACTTTTAGCTAGAAGTCATCCTCAGGTCCTTGACACATCACTACATCACTTCTAGCTTCCATAAATACATCTAGGGTCTTCCAAAATGACAGCTGACAGCTTTACGTCACATAATCCTGAAAATAGCATCCCATCACCTTTGGCACGTTCTGTTGGTAGAAAGCAAACCATAGGCCTTGTCACACTCAAAAAGAGAGATACCACAGATATGAGTGTTAGAAGGCAAGGGTAATTGGGGATGATCCCAGAGTTTGACTAGGGCCACTCCTTCTGAAGTCCAATTCATACAAGTCTATGGTATGAAGAACAGACTTCTGTTTTGATGTAGAGGCAGAGATGGTGGTCCCCTCCTCAGAAACCTTGAAATATTAATTCCTGCCTGTTTAATGAAATGGAATACATCTGTAACCCTGAACTTCAATGTAAAAAGTTCACAAATGATAGAAAAATCTCATGGGGGTGCATAAAGGGCCAAGAAAAGATGCTCATGGCTATAGAAATTAGACAACCCTAGCAGACAGGAGTTCTCAAAACATGAGCATACCCCAAGGTACAAAACCACAGTTCGCGAGTAGAATTTTCCATTGACCCTTTTTGGTATGAAGTCTTGAAAAGTTAGGAAGGTGGAGCTGAATAAAGAATCACAAACAAACCATGTTTGCAAGAAGCCGTCTGTCAGGATGACAGGAAGAAAGAAAGAGACTCTATATTGGGAATATTCTGCTGTGTCAATCTAGTCTGGCTGGGGAGGAATGAAGACAAGAGGAACACACGCTTACACAATCCCATCATAAGGAAGATTGCTGCTGGGCTAGCACAGGGCTCTGGCACCTCCCAGACACAAATTTCCTGCATATAGCTTACCCAGAAACAATTCACCTAATTCAAACATGGTTATTAACTTAAAGGAATAAATATAAGACTGATAAAGGCATTATAAGAAGAAAGGGTAAAAGCAACAGGAAAAGCAAAACAGCTTAAAAATGCACACATGAGAAAAGTGTTGCAACAGGGCAGATGAAAATTTTAACAACCATGTCACAATTTTAAAATAATAATGGGCCGGGTGCGGTGGCTCATGTCCGTAATCCCAGCACTTTGGGAGGCCAAGGCGGGTGGATCACTTGAGGTCAGGAGTTTGAGACCAGCCTGGCCAATATGGTGAAACCCCATCTCTACTAAAAATACGAAATTAGCTGGGCGTGGTGGCACATGCCTGTAATCCCAGCTACTCAGGAGACTGAGGCAGAATTGCTTGAACCCAGGAGGCAGAGGTCACAGTGAATCAGGATTGCACCATTGCACTCCAGCCTGGGCAACAAGAGCGAAATTCCATCTCAATCAATCAATCAATCAATCAATCAATCACAATAATGGAGTAGCCATTTCCTTCAAAATAAGTCTTTAGGACAGAGGTTAAAGTCTTCAGGGAAGAAGTGGTAATATAATGGAAGTTGAACTATGAGCTGGGGCAAAAAACATGTGAAAACTGTCAAAAAACTGAAAAGCAAATTGAAAGCACCATAAATGCAAAGAAACTGCTGAAAACATAACAAAGAACAAGAAGCAAAGGACTAAGAAAAAGCAAACAAAACAGTGTGGAAGTTTTTAAAAATGGAATCAGGCCAAGCACAGTGGCTCACGCCTGTAATCCCAGCACTTTGGGAGGCCAAGGTGGGTGGATCATGAGGTCAGGAGTTCGAGACCAGCCTGACCAACTTGGTGAAACCCCATCTCTACTAAAAATACAAAAATTAGTGGGGCATGGTGGTGCATGCCTGTAATCCTAGCTACTCACAAGGTTGAGGCAGGAGAATCGCTTGAACCCGGGAGGAAGAGGTTGCAATGAGCTGAGAAGGCAGCACTGCACAATCTGCCTGGGCGACAGGGCAAGATTCTGTATCAGAAAAAAAAAAGAAAAGATATGCATAACGGGACCCAAATGAATATAGTTCAAATAAATGGACCAAAACATCGTTTTAAAATATAATTAAATAAATCTTTGTAGTAATTAAAGAAATTTCGGCTGTACATATTGAAAGATAAACTGTTCCATGGTCAATAGCAGAAAAAAATCCAGTAAAATTATTAGACTTCAAAGTGAAGAATTTTTTACCAGCTAGACAAAAAGATTGGGTCACCTAAAGAGAGAAAAAATAAAAAAATTGGCTAAATGGTGAGCAGGCTAAATGATAATTGGGGTAATGCAACGAATTAAAACAAACAAACAACAACAACAAAAACAGTTAAGTTATAAGCACTTCCAAAGTCCTTGAGGATAAGATGTGATCAGTAATAAGACAGCAGGAAAATCTTTTATGATCCAATTAAGAACTTAAGGGACACTAGGATGAAGAAGAATACTGTTGCACAGGCTGGAGTGCAGTGGTGTGATTACGGCTCACTCTAGCCTAGATGTCATAGGCTCAATTGACTCTTCCACCTCAGTCTCCCAAATAGCTGCACCACCATGCCCAGCTAATTTTTGTATTTTTGTAGAGACAAGGCTTTGCCATGTTGCCCAGGCTGGTCTCAAACATCTGGTCTCAAGCAATTCGTCCGCCTTGGTCTCCCAAAGTGCTGGAATTACAAGCGTGAGCCACCACACCTAGGCCATACACATAGCTTTTTGATAAAAAGTCTAAATTGTGCTTTAAAAAACAGATGTGGCTTTAATAATCTGAAACATTTGCATTTTCAGATTAAATTTTGCTTGCACTGTAGTTGATATGTATACTTAAACCTATATGTTCAATGTTATACTCTGATATGGCACATCGTGTTTAGCTTTGTTTCTACGATCCAAAAAGCTCTCATTATATAATAAATTGGTTTAAATTGCAAAAAAGAAAAATGTTTAAAAAGAAGAAATTAAGGGAGACTGCAGCAAAAGGAAAGTAATGAGCATTGAATCCGCAACTTTAAGACAGTCTAAAGCAGGTGCGGACATTATAGTTACAGAACACAAGGAAATGTTATGCATCTTTACAATGTAGATAAGAAATAAATAACGAAGTTTAGGAGGGTAAGTGAGGAAGAATGGTGGCAAATAATGTAAGTATTGATTTCCTTATAAAAATACACTATTCAAAGCTGCTAAACCAAACCATAGATATATAAATATATTGGAAAAATAGGAAGTTAAACACTAAGAAAAATCAAATAGCAAATGGAAATTGAATGGTGTAGAAGAGGAAGAGGAAGGAGAGAAAAAAGAAGTATGCTGATGTTCTTTGCTTAATGAGGATAATCAAGAGACTATCTGTAGAAATAGAAGATTGGTATAGTATATAAAATTATAGACACAAAAATGATTACTAGCACAAAATATTTACAAGTAAAAATATTTATATACTGTATATATAATGTTTTTATATAACATAATATGGTGACAGTTAATTTTTATCTGATAATGTGGCTGGGCCATGGCAACCAGATATTTGGCCAAACATTATTCTGAAGGTTGCTTTGAAGGTGTTTTTGGATGAGATTGACATTTAATTTGGTGGACTTTACCCATAATGAGGGTGAGCCTTATCTGATCAGATGAAGGCCTTAACAGAGAAAAAGACTGACCTCTTCTAGACAAGAAGAAATTCTGCCAGCAGACTGCCTTTGGACTCAACTGAAACTCTTCTCTGGGTCTCTAGCCTACAAGCCCACCCTCCACAATCACATGAGCCAATTATTTAAAGTAAATCTTTCTCTGTATATTTTATGTATACACATTCTATTGGTTATTTCTCTGGGGAACTCTGACCAATACTATCTATCTATCTATCTATCTATCTATCCATCTATCTATCTATCTATCATCTATCTTTCAAATGTTAAACTCAAATACAATACATAATTCTAAAACATAACTCTACTCCATGAAAACGGAGACTATAGTTTTTCAACATCCCAAGAAACTCAGGAAATACTTAAAAATGTTGACCATTTATTAGGTCCAAAGAAAGTCTCAACATGTTCCAAAATGTGAACAGTATAGTCAACATCCTCTAATTACAATATGATAAAACTAGAAATCTATTAGCAAAATTAGATAAAAAGTCTTTTTCTTATGCAACGCTTAGTTCAAAAAGGGAAAGTGAAAGCATATTTTACCAACAAAATAACAATGATCAAAGCGTTGTCAAAATCTATGTGACGTGTTCAGAAGAAAATGTATATTAATAAACAAAAAATTATGCTTATATAATATTTTAATAACAAATAAGAAAATAAACTTGCATTAACAAATATGAAAGAATAAAAATAAAGTGACTCAAGAAGGTAAAGAAAGAACTTATAAAGCACAAGAAAGAAAACATTATAAATGAAAGCAGAAAGTAATAATTTGGAACAGAATAATCATAAAACTAAGGAGAAAATCATGTTGGTTTTCTCAGAAAAATATGATATCCAAGCCATCAACTAAACTTTAAAAGATAGAATGATGTAGAAAAAGCTTTCCTAAGGGGGAAAAAAAGCAAGAAGACATTTCTTAGAAGATTGACAAATTCCACATAATTTTTTGTAAATACTGGGGGAAAATATCACTTAAAAAGTCAGAAGCAATTGACAAACTGGTTAAAAAATAAAAGTCCAATTAAAATCACAGTTAGAAGGCCAATATCTATGGAGCTCCTACAATCACAGAAAGTCAATAACCCAGTTTTTAAAAAGAACAAAGAACTTAAACAGAAAGTGAATTACAAGTGTCTCTTAAAAATAAAAGGATGTTTGACCTCATTCATGAAACAAATAAAAATTAAATCTATGTTATCTCTTTTTAAATCAATTAAACAATATAAGATCAAAATATTTGGAAACATTGGCAACAATGTAAAGAGACAGACATTCCTCTTGCATAGCTGGTTGTAATGTAAATTGGTAAAATCTCTATTAAAAGTACTTGGCAATGTTTATCAAAATTATAAAGACATAGATCCTTTGACTCAGCAATTTCTACTTTTGGTACTTTATTCTACGTATATGACAGCACACACGTCAATGATGTACACCTTATTCATTAAAGCATTGTTTGTAAAAACAATCCTTTGGAAGCTATGTAAAGAGCTATCAATGAGAACTTTTTTAAAAGTATTATGATATATTCTTACCATTGAATACTACTGTATGACCATTAAAAAAGAATTAGATGGCTCAATATGAATTGATATGAACTAATTTCCAAGACACAACACATATATTGTTAAACTAAAAAGACAAGAGTGTAAAAGAATTCATTCAGAATTCCAACATTTGGTTTTTTAAGCAGTAACATATATACATGTTTTTGCACATGCATAGCATACATGACTGTCAGGATACACAAGAACCTTATACTAGCAATTGCCTTTGGAGAAATAAACCAAGTGGCAAGTGCAAGAATGAGAGACAGTCCTGCCATTTACCATCAGCCTTTTTGAACACTGTTACCTTTGTACCATGCTCATATATTATTTACTCAAAAATAAATGACTAAATTTTTAAAAAAAGGAAAATTATATGAGAGCTGACTGTGGGATTTGAGTTCTAAGCAGGTTGGCTCAGAACTGTTTACCCACCATACCCCTCCCCAACTGCCACAATTCAAGATCCATTTATCTGATTCTTAAGGATTTAAAACTTAGTTCTGTATAGGCTTGAAATGAGCCAGTTGGTCAGCTCTGTGGGTCTTTAACTTAATAAGCCCATTTCTGTTCTCAGTAATACAATGTCATTGACTATTGACGCCAGGGTCTACAGAAATGAGGAAATGTAACCTAGAATAGCAGGAGGGTATGAGGAAAAATGGGAAGTCTGAGGCCTGTGGCCAGCCAATTACCAACTCAGTAACTGAGAGATGGTGCAGCAAGCTGCCCCACCCTTAAATAGGAGGGTGCCTACCCCATTTTTTATCCCTCACCCTGCACTAAGCCACCCTGAAATAGATTGAAGGAAGCACAGCTACATATGAGGAAGAATGCAGTGTCCTTTCTCAAGGGCAGTAAATATCATTTATTTGGGTTTTGTTGCTTCTAAGATCCATTGTCTCCTGAAATCTAATTTGCTATGTGCCCTAAGCTTATTTGGGGCTCCATGGAACAGAAATTACTGCAAGGTAGCAGAGTCTCCATGCAGGCCCGAACAGGAGGAGATCAGTCCATCTTAATAACCTCACTAATGATCAGAAGGAGAGGGCTGAAAGCATATAAAAACAGACAGCCTGGTTGGGAACAGGTGCGAACATTTCTGAGAATGTCCTCTGCTTTTTTTTCACGTTATAAGCACCCAGAGTATTTTTTCTTCATGAGAGAATTTAATCTTCGGGAGTGTTAACCATTTTTTTTTTTAGAGCTGCCATCAGCTCCAATAAAGAGAGTACGATTATCACTGAGCAGAGATTTGAGGGCTCAAGGAGGCAGCAATCCAAGGGTGTGCAAAGGAATGCCGTGTGGCCAACCTTCTTAGCCTCCACTGGGTGCTCATCTCTGGATTAGTGCTACTAGATCAACTAGCAATAGGTTTTACTACTTAAGCCACTTTTTGCCTGTCTGCTTTTCAGGCCTAGGAGAAGGTGTACTCCTGAGTTCGTACTACAGAAAATATAAAAATAATGTCATCCTTCCATCCATTGAATAAAATACTAAGCACATATTGAACATGGACAAGTGAAAGAGAGGCAGCCTGTGACACCAAACAAATGTAGGGCCCATCCCTGTCCACTTGGAGTTTACGGCTAGGTGGTAAGATGTAAATAGCATCCATGAGAAGAACCAGAGAAGGCATGAGTTTGCACTTGATTTTTAATTGACTTCACTGCCTTTTTTGATGGCTGATGGTTTCCTTACATTCAGTCTATGCCAGGAATAGTCTCTAGGAGAAGTTCAGGGGACAAACCAGCCTGTACCAAGTGTACCACCTTCCTCCTCCAGGCTGCAACATAGTTTTTAAAAGGAGCTCTTCTATGTCCTTGAAACCTAGAGAGAAAAAAGGAAACAAGATCTCTGAGAATAGCTGCATTGTTTCTCAGGATGCTGGGAATATTGGCTGATAAATATCCATAGGCCCCCTCAGGGATGGAAACCTGGCTTCAGTCCAGGTGTCAAAAAAGGGAGAATGATGATCAGAAATTTGTTTGGATTTCACTGTCAGTGTGAATCTGCGTCTGAAAATTGGAACCTCAGATAACATGGATTTGATCTTCCTTCCTGCATGATACAAAGCATAGTCTTCCACTGCCAAAAGTATAACAAGGATTTGGAAAAGGGAAAAGCCAGTGTGGGCTGGGGTCATCATGGAAGACTATCTGGGAAGTGGTGGACATTTGAGCTGGACTCAGAAGCTAAAGAGAGAGGCCTGGGAAGGGCACTTGAGGCAAGAAAGTCATAGGAACCAAACGTTGGAGGTTAGGATGGACTTGACCTGAGAAGAAAGTTGCAGAAGGCCTGAGGGAGCCATTTGTAAAGGTGAGGGCTTTGATCGGCCTTCTCAGTGAGGGGACAGCAGGAGAACCACAGTCAACACTCATACCTCCTCTCTCTGGAATGCTCATTTCCATTATGAATTCAGAATATCCCAGTGATTTGCAGCTACCAGTAAACATCTGGGATCCAAGGCCCTTCCAGTCAGGTGAGCAGAATTGGAATTTGCTGCAGCACTTCTGGTTCCATGGCACTGACAAATTATCCAATTTTTCTGGTGTATGAATGAGAATTTTAATATCTACCTTGCAGAGTCTTTGTGATAGTCAAGTTTGAATATATCAAAAGGGTATGACACATAATAGGAACCCAAAAATGGGAGTCATTGTTATTGGGAAAGGGTAAATGTGGTCCTTGAAAAAACATAGGGAAGAGAAACAGGGCTCTCTGTATAATATCTGGCACTGCTCTCACAAGGAAAGAAGATTGATACCTACTGTGTGTCAGGGTCCTAGACCTTCTGGGCCACTTAGGTAATAAATATTCAAACATTGGATTACCAGATAGCCTCTACTTGCCAGTTTTGATATTAATTTTCATATCATTTTATTATTGTCATAGGGCCCTTAGTTAATTATATGATTCAATGTCTTTTAAGGTTTGTATTACATAAATCTTAAAATTTATATCCGTGGAAATAGAAGGGGAAAATCCCATGGCAGAGGACGTGTCTTGACTTTTGTTTTGTAGAATAGTTCAGTCATAACTCTGGTCTCTCTATAATATCTAAATCAGGGTGTCTAGGGGTCACCACTACCAGCAAGTTGCCAGTTTCCAATAGCCTTGGAATGAGGCTGCTGGGCCAAAAGCCCTCACATGTAGCCAAGAGAGAAACCCTTCTGAAGTCCACAAGTGCATGATGCTGCTTCTAAATGGCAGATGTCCCAAACCCAGAGGCTGGTAGCCTAGGAAGTTGGCCTTGGGCTGGCTTCACCAAAGGACAAAGTAAGTATAACCCTTTAGTTTCTGTGTCCCTAAGAGTTTAAAAAGACTTGCAAACAAATCTGGCCACTCAAGGCTGCACTATGATGGTCTTGGACCCTAGGACCATTGTCTTTCAAGGGCTGCTTCCTCCATAGAAAATATCTTAAATTATATTTAATATGTTCATATAAAGATTAATTATTAATATTATATATTACATTATTTGACCTAAACATTTATTTTCTTCTTTTTTTAAATTGTTGTTCCCCTGTACATGATGTCACAATTCTTTTGCTGCTTTTGAGATTTTTTTTGTGTTTTTAATGATGCTTAATAATTTTACTTATTTATGGGGTACACGTGATATTTTGATACATTCATACAATGTATAATAATTAAATCAGGATAACTTTGATATCAATGATAAATCAGGATAAATCAGGATAACAGTATATCCATCACCTTAAATAGTTATCATTTCTTTTGTATGTTGAGCACATTCCAAATCTTCTCCTCTAGCTCTTTTGAAATATACAACAAATTATTGATAACTATAGTCACCCTACTAGGCTATTTAACACTGGAACTAATTCCTTCTATTTAACTGTATTTTTGTACCCATTAACCAATTTTCTTCTTCTTCTGATTTTAAAAGAAATTAAAAAGCTTTGTGGGCCCTAGGCACTGTGCCTACTGTGCATTCTGAATAATTAGGTCCTGATAGGGGTCAGAATTAAATTTTAAAACATGATGGCAGAGAGGAAAGAATTGCAACTATGAAAAAAAAATACACATCATAGAAGAATACAGAGTGGTAGGTTAGAGAAAGCAGCAAATTGGCTAGTCAAATTTTGTCAAAGTCCCCCAACACAGTCCTACTTTCTCAGAGGTTAAAATCTCCAGGTCTTGAGAATTTGCTCATTTTACATTCAGGGTGAGTACAATGCAAAGCACCACAGCGATCACTTTTCAGGAGCAAATGTTTTTCTGATTACTTAGAATTTGTGTATCTAAAACTAGTATTTCATGAATGCTAACTGCTGCAATTTCAGTTTCCAATTGAATTGTCAAGTGGTGACTTTGTTCTTTCACTTGTAAACTTCCATGTAGTGTTCATCGTTTCTTTAGCTTTTCATTTTTCCAGTGATTTTGAAGTATGTTTAGAAACACAGTTCCTGCCAGTCGCCCTGGAGGAGGCTTCAGAAAGAGCTGGAGAATTATGAAAAACGTTGTATAGCACTGTGAGAAATTTCACTTTTAACCTGACCCCAGGCCTCTGTAGTCTGACCCGAGATCTAAACAGAGTCAATACATGTGGCACTCTCACCTGCCAGAGAGTCTCCAGGACCTCCCCACAGGAAAGCAAGGGGTGCATAGGAGACATAGTTTTCTGCTCCATATAAAATGACCATCCTGCACTGTGCTGTTTACTTCAGTGTCAGGGCAGCTGCTCTCAATTGTTTTCCTGTTTTTGGAGACAAAGTTACACTGATGTATCCCTTCTTTTTTTTTTTTTTTTTTTTTTTTTTGAGATGGAGTCTTGCTCTGTCGCCCAGGCTGGAGTGCAGTGGCGCGATCTCCGCTCACTGCAAGCTCCGCCACCTCCCGAGTTAACGCCATTCCTCTGCCTCAGCCTCCCTAGAAGCTGGGACTACAGGCGCCCGCCACCACGCCTGGCTAATTTTTTTGTATTTTCAGTAGAGACAGGGTTTCACCGTATTCGCCAGGATGGTCTCGATCTCCTGACCTCGTGATACACCCGCCTCGGCCTCCCAAAGTGCTGGGATTACAGGCGTGAGCGTATCCCTTCTCTTTAAACTAGTTCCCACTCCCATCACCTATTGCATGAAGGTTGTTTTCCTCTAAGGAGAGAGAATAATACTTATTGAGCACTTAGTATTAGCCTAAGTTGGTTCTTTCCCATCATTATCTCTTTAATTCTCATACCACTTAAGAGGTGGAAATAATAGTCTTTATAGGATGAGGAAGCCAAGGTTTGGAGAGGAAAAAAGTGAGAAGACTCAGCCATAAAAATGAGAGGAAAGATACCATGCACCAGACAATTAAATATATGATTTTATTCAGGCTACTATAAGGAGAATGATCGTTAATGAGAACTTCCTCAAAGAAAAGGAAGGGGACCAAGGGTTTTATGCAAGCAGGTTACTAAGGGAGCCATCTGCGAGTCCTATGGGAGTCATGAGCAAGGATGGAGATGAGTCTGTCTTGGAATATGCGAGGGCAGCGTGGTCCTCTGCAGTGAGACTCCTGGGACACAAAGGAGTGGGGTGGTGGGGTGGGGGATTTTGTAATTGTTGCAACTTCCAGGGAGCCCAAGACTCAGGAAAAGTTCAACATTGTCAGTCCCCTTTTTGTTCAAGGCGAAAGTCACTCATTGCTGAACAACTCTGAGGTGATCATAAACCTCCTGAGAAGGTGGAGCGAGATCCAAGAAAGGGTCTCCACAGGACTGTTAGTGTCGTTCCTGTAAAACCACCTGAACCATCTGTGGGGTGTCAGTGGCAAATATCAGTTGTTTTAGGGTCTGGAGATCAGGCTTCTTGAAGGGGAATGCCTAAAAGGAAAAAGGGAAGCATTAACATGAAAACTGGTATTGAAGGAAAGAGCTGGGAGTTGAATCTGAAGGTTAATGAGTCCAATGAGTCCAAGACGTTTGTGGAGAAAACTCTCTCAGTTATCAAGCATCACTCTTTGAGTTTCTTCAAGCTCCAAAGCTTGGATGTCGATGCTCTTGGTGACATCATCCATTGTCTTGGTTCCCTCTTATAAAAGGGTATGTATGGTCTAAGCATATCAATGGACTTTCTTATTTGTCCAGATACAATTTGTCTAGAGAGAACTCTGGCTTATGCATGTTTTGCTGAAGTGGTGAGCCCTCAGAGGTTTGCACCAAACTGTCAGGTTTCAGCTTGCAAGATTTCTTCAGATCCTAGGGAAAACAGCCAGCTTTAAGGTAACCTAAAGTAATGATAGAGATCTGGTCAGTCAGGTTTTTAGTTCCCAGTGATGCTGAACCAGGTGGGAGGGAGAAAAATTGAAACAGTTTGGAGGATTGCAGCCAGGCATTGAAGAAAATTGAAAGGATTAAAAATTTGGTAAAAATGGACACTATGGTCAAGGTGACAGATCAGTCCAGTTTTGTCCAGGGGTTAAGAAGAAAAGCAGTTAAATCTCTACCAGACAAGACAGAGTTGGCACATCTATTGTTTACCTGCAATTTTCAAAGGTGAGAGATCCCATGAGAGTTTCTACAAGAATAATGCAACTGCAAAGGGAATTTATGTCTGTGTAAAACAAGATAAAAGTCAATCCAAAAAAAATTTAGACAAAATATCTATGAATATAATGATTAACTGTATTTTCAAGGAAAAGTGGATATTATATCTAATTTATAAAAATGGATGAACATTATCTTTACCAAAAAATCTTCAGATTTAAAATACCATAATCCTGACATATAATATACCATGAAAATACCAGGTGTATAGTTAAAAAAAATACCAACAATATATCAGAAATACCAAGTGAAGAGATTCTGCAAGTCTATAATAGGTCTTAAACATCTGTGTATCAAATAAAACTCCATAGGTAAATGGTAAATAAAACTTCATAGATTTTTAAAAATCCACTTGAAAACCATGAGCCTAAATGATGTTAGATTCAATTTAAATAAGTAAATTGCAATGCAGTTCACATCTTCAAAATAATTGAATTATGACTATACTGTTGTTGTTCGACATCAGGCCAAGTAGCACCAGGACTATATCATAGACAGCGAGAGAACTGACAATTATCCAGGAACTTCCCATACAGCATATGATTCTGAAATATTTGTACTAATAATGTTACCCACACAGATTTATCCTAGAAAAGGTTAAGCATCTGCATCCCTTCTGACTTGGCAATGCTTTGAAATTCATCAGTGGTAACATCACATAAACCTCATTATTTCTAGTTTCTCTCTTTTTATGAAGTAAAAGAACAAACCCTTTGTGATTTTCTAGGGTCCCCCTAGGAAATCTCAAAAACACATTTTGGTGCAAAAGACATCTCTTAGGAGTCAATTTTGTAAAGGCAAAAATCAAAAGCTGTTAGATTTGAACACCTAAGATAGGAATTGGATCATGGGTGTCTGAGAGATAATGTTTTACTTCTCATTTCAAAGTGAAAATAAAACATTTAAAAATAAACCTAGAAGGTAGCATGATTGTAAAGAATCTTAGCTCTTTTCTAAATGAGAAGCCTTTGTTTTCTTAAATCATCAAGGATATAATAAAATCAACATAAACCATAAAAGCTTATTCTGTTAAGACACAGAATCTTTGCTATCTAGGCAGATTACACAGAAGGTAAAGAATAACGTTTTATAACCTTACATTGCGAGCAGACCAATGATCCAAGGAAATTTTGTCACTTTAACAAAGATTAAAAACAAATTTTTGCTTTGCATCAGCATAATATAGAATACTGAAGCTCTTTCTGAAATCTTATAAACAAACCCGTCAAATCTTAGCTAGTTGTGACAACAATAGATGAAATTTTTTTCCCTGTACCTTCTATAAGTGTTTTTATCCATTCAGGTTTGGTCCTACTCTTTCCTCTTTCTCACTCTGCAACAAATAGTCATTTTAGTTTAAGACAAAACTACTCTCTGTTTTCATTAACCAAAGACATATCCTGCCTACCTTGCGTATATAGTTGTTCATTTGCCACTATTGCTCCTAGTGGAATCTCATCCATATATATTGATAATAACTTTTAACCACAGTAACCTCTATTCCCCAGAGAAAAGTAGGACGCAGGTAACTGTGAACTCTGTCACACAGCAGCACTTACCTAACCAGCAGGTTAGACCTGTCTCCTAACCAGCAGGTTAGGAGAGCTCACACTTTCTGTAACCACACACATCTCTTATAATATAATGTCTCAAAATGGCAAAAGTAAAAACATTCATTAACACACCCAAAATACATAGCCTCGCTGCAGCATAGAAAAATTAGAGGCAAACATATATAAACTAAAAATTATGGTTAATAATTAATATTACAATATTCAATCTTACTCAAAAATGATGTCTAATTCAATTTAGCAGAAGTTCAAGATTTTAATTTACCTGAAGACCTTGGGAATTATTTTCAAGATCACATACTGAAAAACATAATTACTGTTGAAATAAAGTCTTTAGAATAAGGATTCTATTTGGTTAAATACAAACTTACATTTTTCATAATCTTAAACATTAAGTCAAAGTAATGCTAGCTTATTTGATCAGTTATTTGAACCTATAAGGTTTAGACTAGAGACTACCCCCAAGTAGAATAAAAGTGTATGCTTCTGTTGCACTTAATGCTAATAACTCAGAGAAAGTATAGCTGTTTTTATTGAATCAAAATTATTAGATCAGTTTTGTTTGCCAAATATTTACTTGAATTATGTGAACTTGAACTCACAGAACATTTCTGAGCTAGTTAATATAAGAATACCTCTTTTTTTCCACATTGAAACTATTTAAGCTTTAATTTCCTTAATTTCTGGAAATTCTAAGAATATTAAATTTATATAAGCACTTACTTACTTCAAAGTCAATGAGAATAGAACTCCTTTAAGGATTTTATCATCTAATTTGGTGATAGCATCCAGATGTAGGAAAATATCACATACTCATTCAATGAGAGGTAAAGGCCTTTCCAAATTCCAGACATATAAACATACAGACACACACAGAGAGAAAATTTATAGCTTCAAGTCTAAAATGTTAGTCATAGGTCAAACACACATGCAGGAATGCAAAACTTACCAGTTTATAGCAAAGATCTGTTCTCCTCCCAGTGGATACAAGTTTTTAATTGATTTGAATTGAAAACAGAAAAATAGACAAACAGAAAAGACTAACAAACTATATTCCTTGTCATCTTTTATCCAACAGAGAAAAGATCTGTTTACATTACATTATACCTATTACATTTACATTAATCTCTTTACAGAGAATACCGATTTGTCAGACCAAGAAGCCAAGAGAAGCCAGTACCAGAAATCAAGTACTTGAAAAGAATCAAAGTCAAATACTTACTGTGCTACCAAAAGACCGGAAGTCCAGAGCACAGGACCAGGAGTTGGGCCCACCATTGGGTCCCCAAGTCATAAGGAAGGAGGGAACAAACAGGGCTCTGAGAAACTTCACTATCTAGATGGAGTAAATGAGGATTCAAAGGTGAAGTCTAATCCTATTTGATTCGTCACGAAAGTTATGTAACATAAAAAGCACCAGACAATGAAGGAGATTATTTTATTCAGGTTATTCCAATAGGGAGGATGTTCATTAATGAGTAATGCTTCAAGGAAAAGGAAGGGGACTTGAAATTTTATATGGGCAAGCAATCGAGGGATCATCACAAGTCTTACGAAAGTCTTGAGAAAACTGGTCTTGTTTTAGAACATATTATACAAGAGCAGTGTGGTCTTTTGTGGTTGGTCACTCCCAAGACACAAAATGATCAGGGGATTTTTTTAACCACATTGTCTAAAGCTATGTTCTTTTAAAGGTTTAATCCTTTCCTTCATTTCTCTGGCCTTTCTGGACCTGGTTTGGGAGCTGGGCAGATAGAAGCTGCTTGGCAAGTGCTTGTTGAGCTTCCTTGGGTTGACTATAGTGATGGAGGTACTATCTAGCAGGGAGGACTGAGGGAGGAAGCAAAGGGTCCACTGTGCTCCAGAGAGAGAGGGCTCAGGTCAGACTCTGAATGTCAGCAATGAATAAATCCTTGGTTAATACTTTTCCAGAGTTCAGATTTACTGATGCCACTGGGAAAGTTAAAAAACTTTACAGAGACTCATGGGTTTTTAAAAATTTCTAAAATGGAAATGTAATAACATACTTCATAGACTTCCCTGAGCCTTCAGAGATAAAACAATAAAATGCCTGCTATATATTAGACACTCAGTAAAGTGTTTCTTTCCTTCTCTTTCTTTATAGCTTGGTTACAGCTCCATCTCACTGTACTGGGATCATTCTCTCAGAGTCAACTGCAAGCTCTGTCTGGGTAGGGAGCATATAACATTTACCTTTGAATCATCTTTTCACAGTGGGCACAGTAAGTACCCAGTAAATGCCAATTTTTATAATATATAGGGAGAGGCTGAGCTGCTACAACAAAGAGCCTCTAAAACAAAGTGACTTACAAAAACAGAAGTGAATTTCTTTTTCATGAATCAGCCTGGAGAGTAGCTATCCAGGCTGATGGAATAGCTCCACTCCATGTGACCATTCGGGAATGCAGCTCTTATTATTTTGTGGCTTTGCCTTAGGAGGTTAGCAAACTATATCCCATGAGTGGACCACCTGTTTCGGTAAATAAAGTTTTATATAAACAAAGCCATGCTCATTTGTTTATATATTGCTCAAGGCTGCTTTTGTGCTAAAATGACAAAGTTAACTAATTTCTATAGAGACCATATGGCTCGTAAGCCTAAAGTATTTACTATCTTACTACTTACTAACAGCTGACCCCTACTCCAAGGCAGTATCCCCATCTGCCTCGTTGAAGCTGGGTGGCTGCAAGGTCTATGTTCCCAGCATGGGTAGAGGACAGATGTTCAGAAAAAGTGGCCTTTGTTTTCATTAGACATGATCAGACTTTGCATGTATCATTTCTACTCTATATCTCCTTGGCCTGAAATTTGCCACATGGCTATATTCAGCTGCAAAGAAAGTTAAGAAGAGTAGTCCCTAGCTAGACAGCCATGTGCTCAGCATAAACCCAAATAGTTTAGTTATAGAAAGAAAGAAGGACTGCAGCCACATATCCTAAAAAGGACCAGTATCTAGAGCATATAAAGAACTCTTGAAACTCAAGAAATCATTTTTCATTGGCTCCAAAATGAGCAATCTAATTAGAAAATGAACAAAAGACATAAACAGGTATTTCACTGAAAAAGCTTTACAGATGGCAAATAAGCACATGAAACATTTTCCACATCATTCCCCATTAAAAAAATGAAAATTAAAACCACACGGAGTTATCACTACATACTTATCTAAATGACAAAAACAAGAAATAGCAGAAATACCAAATACTGGTGAGGATATAGAGAAATTGGACCACTCATACATTACTAGTAGAAATATAAAATGGTTAAGTCTACTCTGGAAAACAATTGGTCAGTTTCCTATAAAACTAAACATAATAATTATCATAAACAACTATATATAAACATGCAACAATCATACAACCGAGAAGCTGGACACTTGGACATTTGCCCCAATTAAATGAATACTTATGTTCCTCAAAATTCTGTACACAAATGTTTCTAGCTTCAAACTGGAAACAACTGGATATTCTTCAAAGAGTGAATCTTCAAACAAACTGTGGTACACTCATACTGCAGAAGACTGCTCAACAATAAAAAAGGAATTATTAATACATACCACAACTTAGATGAATCTCAAGGGAATTATGCTGAGAAAAAAAAACCCAAAAGGTTACATACTGCATAATTCCATTTAACATAACACCTTGAAATGCCAAAATTAAATAAATGGGAAATAGATCAGTGCTTTCCAGGGTTTAGAGAGACAGTGGGGAGGTAGGTGTGGTTATAAAAGGGCAACTCGAGGGTTTCTTGTGATGATGGAATTTTTCTGTACCTAAATATAAGCACAGTGCAGGTAAAATCTGAGGAATCTGTAAAAAGGAAAAGAAGAAGGGGATGGATGTTGGGGGAGAACTCGCAGTCTCCACCACAAGTGTGTTATTGTTCTGGTGCAGAGATAAGAAAGGAATATTCTTATCACTCTGGCTTCTTTTTTGCTCAGGTCTTCTTCTGAACTTGCTAGGTGGCAGAGAATACTAGCATGTGACAGTAAGTATCTCCCCTTTCCACCCTCCCAAAAAAGGAGAAAAGATGAAAACAGCAGCTGTTTCTTTGTTAATAAAATAAGGAATTTTTATTATCCCATAAGAATTCCCCCATGAAAAGATTAGAGAATTAGAAATAACAGCACCCTACCCCCCATTACCAGGTAACAAAATAATAAGCTGAACACTTGAGGGCTTTACCAGAGCAAATAACGATGAGTTTGTTTTCCTTTTTGTAAAACTGGGGTGCATGAATCATTTAAATTGCAAGAGGGATTCTTGGAAATGGCAAACAAACCCTTTTAATCATCTGAGCTTTCCAAGGCAACAAGAATCACATAATAACGTGTGGTACAGAAGGAATTACAATCTGGTTGACCAGGCTGAAAAAGTACCTTGTGTTCTTGGAATGTGGGCTAGTACCAGTTTGCCCCAGGGCAACCTTTGCTGCCCAGAAATGGTCATTAACCTGTCCATTTGTTGTCATGCGCATTAATGCAGAGTGTTTTCTCTTTTATGCCAATATGAAGTTTCTTGTCCTAGGCTCCCTATAGGGGGTGTCAGGGGTTTTGACTGAGACGAGCATAGGTGCTACATCCGTTCCAGAAGCCTGAACACAGTTGCTAAATTGGGGCTGGAGGTGGCAGAGAGGGACTCTGCAGGCTCTTGAATGGTACTTTCCTCTGCTCCATGGCTTCTTTCCCCATGCCAAGGCACCATCCACTATGTACCATACCTCTCCAGATTAGAGAATTATCCTCTCTCTTTAATGAGGGTGAATTTATCCTTGTGTGGACCTGGAAAGAGGACTCCAATTCCAGGGCCGAAACAAGGGATGGTTTTTTTAAAGTCCCACCTTATCATGCATTCCACAAGTATTTATCAAATATCAACTATGTGGCAGTCAGGCTTCATGAGGATGGGATTAGGCTGGGATTAAATAAATCCCAAAGTGACCCTGACAGCTAACATCACAGGTTCTCTGACCTTCATGTCACCAAAGCCTGTGAGAGCCTGAGGGTAGCTGATCACAACTGTGGACAGTGTGAGCAAGTCTGAGCCTTGTATGGGCTCTGCATCCCTTGTTACTGTGTTATTTTTTTTAGAGGGATTCACTTAGAAAATACTGCTATACATCATTTGCATAGCCGACTTATTTGTCTAAGTCAGTGGTTTCAAAGTTTATTGTACCTCAGAATCACCTGGAGGGCTATTTAAAACACCATTTCTGATTCAGGAGCTCTGGGAAGGGGCCCAAGAATGCACATTTCTGACAAGTTCCCAGCTGTTGCTGTTGTCTGGGGACCACGCTTTGCAGACCACTTAAAACCATATTCCCAAGTTTATGCTACACTTTATCTCACTCTTAGCCATATATGATACAATGTTTGGTGAGGAAGAACTTGATTTTTCCTAAATCAGCAACTTAGCGTTGCTTCTCCGTGTAGGTGGAGCCAGCATGTCCTTTCCACACAGAACTGTATTGGAGAAAAATCTCTTCTGGAATCACCCCTCTTGATTATGTAACTCTAAAACCAGGAGGAAGCAATGAAAATGTCTTTGGGGCTTGATGTCTCTCCCAGGTCCTCTTGGTGTGCAGAGCTCTGGGTGGGAATGAATCTGAATAAGAAGCATGGGGGTCTGTTGGTGGGAAGGGACCCCTGTACAACCCTCACTTATAAGTAGTTTTCAATTGCTACAGAAAAAGTCACCCAAAATTTAGCTTAAAACAACTCCTATTGACTATATTATGGTTTCTGTAGCTTAGCAGTCCAGACATGACTGAGCTAGGTTCTCTGCAAAGGGGCTGAAATCAAGGTACTGGCCAGGCTGCATTCCTTTCTGGAGTTCCAAGTCCTCTTCCAAACTCACATGGTTTTTCACAGAATTCAGTTTCTTGAGGTCGGAGGCCTGATGTCCTCATTCTCTTGCTAAATCTCTGCTCTCAGCTTCTAGTAGCGACCTGCTGTTTCATTCCATATCCCTGTCATTCCCACAGGGCCTCTCATTATTCCTCCTTAGGGCAGCAGGGGACTATCTCTCTGACTTATTTTAAAGCCTCCTCTGATGAAGTCAGGCCCCGCTAAGAAACTCTCCCTTTTGATTAACTTAGTCAACTGATTCATAGCCTGCTCATGGGAGAGCTACCCCATCATATTTACAGAGTCTAGCCACCCTCAAGGAGAAGGGATGATAAGGGAATTGACCTGGGCGAGGGTAGGGTGGACAGTCATGGGGAAGGTGAGGTTTGAGGACCATCTTAGAGCCCTGACTAGGATACCACCCTTTTCCCTGAGATTGAACATTACTAGATCCCATTGGGGTGAATTAGAGTCATTCTGGTCAAGGTCAAATTGATGAGCACAGATGCCAAGGGAACAAAAAGCACTCCCATAAGGAGAAGGAGTTGGAAATGGTGACCTGGGCTCATATGAAGGTTTAAAGTCTCCTGAGATGGGGATCTTCTGAGTCAGCAACTGGCTAAGCACTGTACTATGACTTATTTGGGAACAATGACGAAGCAAAGCACAGTAGTGAGACTGGAGAGGTGAGCAGGGCCCAGATGCTGGAGGGTCACGTATGTCCTGACCTGGGATATGGGAGTCATTCATGACTAGGCAGGCAGTGGCATGACCAGCCTTGTGTTTTAGATGATCACTTTGGCTGCAGCTTGAGGAATTGATCAGATAGCAGCAAATCGGAGGATTATGAAGTCTTGAGTAATCACTGAGATGAGGTGGCCTAAACTAGGACACAGAAATGAGGACGGGAGTTAAGAACACTCAGCATGGTTTGGTATTGGAGAGTCGATGAATGCCGATGTCTCTGCCCTTATTAAGGCCTCATCATCTCTCCACTTGACTTTATCAACAGCCTACTCCATTCCTTGTATAATAAGCTCTGTTGTGAATAAAACCAGATTCAAACCTCAAGGTCTGGCATTCAAGGCTCTCTGTGCGCTGGCCTTGCCACTTTCACCAGCTTCAACTTCTGCACAAAGTAACTACAGGATTACTTTGAATATCTTACAAGTCTCTGAACAGGTAAGATCATATTCTCTCAGCCTAGAAAATTGCCAGCTGGGTGCAGTGGCTCACGTCTGTAATCCCAGCACTTTGGGAGGCCAAGGCGGGTGCATCACGAGGTCAGGAGATCAAGACTAGCCTGGCCAACATGGTGAAAGCCGTTTCTACCAAAAATACAAAAATTAGCCGGGCTTGGTGGCACGTGCCTGTAATCCCACCTACTCGGGAGGCTGAGGCAGGAGAATCACTTGAACCCGGGAGGCAGAGGTTGCAGTGAGCCGAGATCGCACCACTGCGCACTCCAGCCTGGGCGACAGAGTGAGACTCTGTCTCAAAAGAAAAAAAAAAAGAAGAAGAAGAAGAAGAAAAGTACTGGAAAAACTCCTACTCATCCCTCAAGACACAGCCCAAATGCCCTATCCTCATTCTATAACTCTGTGGTAGGTTGGATGATGCCTCCTAAAGATACAGAGGTGCTAATTTTCAGTAACTGTGAATGTCACCTTTATGCTAAAAAGAGACTTTGTTGATGTGATTTGAGTCAAGGATCTTGAGATTGGAAGATTAGCCTAGATCAGATGGGCCTTAAATGTAATCAAAGACTTCTTATAAGAGGGAACAGGGGGATATTTGACTATAGAAGAAATAGGCGTATGATGACATAAGCAAGACCTGGAGGGATGCAAGGAAAGGGTCACGAGCCAAGGAAGACGGGTAGTCTTCCAGAGGCTAAAAAAGGCAACGAAACAGATTCTCCTCCAGTGCCTCCAGAAGGCACCAGCCCTGCTGGCACTTTGACTTTAATCTAGAGAAACTAATTTCAGAGCGTGGCTTTCAGAACGGTAAGGAAATAAGTTTGCGGTGTTTTAAGCCACTAAATATCCAAAAATATGTTACGGTAGCAATAGAAAACTAATATGAACTCCTTCAGTAGTCACTCTCAAAATCTTTTATTTATATTTCTAACAAAGTACTACCACAGGGTCTAACTACTGGTTTACAAGTCTGTCTTTCCCACTAGACTGTGACTTCCTAACGCGTAGGGATTGTGTCTTTCATCCTTACATTCCCAGTGCTCCACACAGTGCTTGGCATATAGTAGGTCTTCAGTAACTGTTTGAGGGAAGAAAGAGATGGAGATGGAAGGAATGAATCAAAATAAGAAAACTGTTCTATGGGTAACCTTTCCATCATTTTGTAACCCTGTCATCCTTTGTTCATTCCTTTCTAGAGGGTTTTATAGCTTCTTTCTGATCCATGGTGTATTAGTCTGCTTTGCGTTGTTATAAAGGAATACCTGAGACTGGGTAGTTTATAAAGAAAATAGTTTTATTTGGCTCATGGTTCTGCAGGCTGTACAAGCATGGCACCAGCCTCTACTCAGCTTCTGGTGAAGCCTCAGGAAGCTTTTACCCATGGCAGAAGCCACAGGGAGGACACACATGTCACATGGTGAAAGAGGGAGCAAGAAAGATTGCCAGGCTCTTTTAAACAACCAGCATGAACTCACAGAGTGAGAACTCACTCACTACTGCGGGGAGGGCACCAAGCCATTCATGAGGGATCCACCTGTATGACCCAAATACCTCCTGTTAGGCTCACCTCCAACATTGGTGATCACATTTCATATGAGAATTGGAGGAGAAGAACATTCCAACCACATCACATGGCTATTCAACCATCCCACATATCCAGACTAGGGTATTAGGAACCGAAGAGGGGTGAGAGGAAATCTGGCCAAAACTTACTCTTCAAGGAAACTAATAATAGAGTTAATTGCCAAATGTCCCCTGAGGAACAAAATTATCCCCAGTTGAGAAGCACTGTTCTTGAGGGACACTTCCTTCGGGCTATAGAAAATCTATACCACAATAGAGCCTCTGTGAAAATCCACATCCACATAGTTGCTAGATGTAGTGCC
Organism: Chlorocebus sabaeus; assembly: GCF_047675955.1. Taxonomy (NCBI): domain Eukaryota; kingdom Metazoa; phylum Chordata; class Mammalia; order Primates; family Cercopithecidae; genus Chlorocebus; species Chlorocebus sabaeus. The sequence continues at coordinate 63,238,278 of NC_132928.1, forward strand.
TCCAGCATGGTTTTTTCTGGTGGGATTTGACAGTCCAATTTTCATTTCCCAGGTCCAGTGCAGCCTCACCATTTAACAAAAACACTCCTTCCAAAGAGTTACTGAAAAAGTGTTTGCTGCAGTGAAATCCAGGCTTAAGGCCACACCCTTAGCTGCACTTGAATATTTCTAAGTCTTCATCAGCAGCACACAGACAAAACACTTCTCAGGGTGGGCCCCCTCTGGCTTGATCAAGTGCTTCTACTTGCTGAGTCTCCTTGATTTGTCTCTTAGAAGCTGACCTCCTCTGCCACATTCTTGAGACAACTCACTGCAGGTGCAGACTCCAGTGTTTTGTTTCTGAGCTGCATCTGACCAGTGCGGGATTCACAACGACCATGCAGACAAGTTATGCTGTTCCCGCCATTGGAGATGGTGGTGGGAGATCTTACATTGTTGTGTGCTCAAGCATAAGCATTATCTCCTTTATATAGGCTAATATTGAGACATTGGGAAGGCATTCTTTTGGCACTGGCTTTCTCTAAGGTGAAACAGGTCCAGATGAGGCGAATTATGAAATTAGATGTGGAAGGGATCCCTGGGCATTTGGTCAGGATGGGTCTGCAGGTGGGAAGTGATGAGCTCTGCAGAAAGATGCTAAATGAAAACTAGAGTTTGCAACCAAATGGAATTAGATAGTCTCCTGGACCAACAGAAAGCTGTGGTCAGCTGAGCAGTAGCCAAAGACATCAGGAAATGGAATATCAGTCTCAGAATTTAGAAGCCAAAAATAGAGGGTGTGAGCTGAGGATGCCTCAGCTGTTTTGCAGGCCAGAAGTGACTTTAAAAGAATTGAACAATGAGATCACTTGGACACAGGAAGGGGAACATCACACACTGGGTCTGATTGTGGGGACGGGGTAGGGGGGAGGGATAGCATTAGGAGATATACCTAATGTAAATGATGAGTTAATGGGTACAGCACACCAACATGGCACATTTATACATGTGTAACAAACCTGCACATTGTGCACATGTACCCTAGAACTTAAAGTATAATAATAATAAAAAACTTATTCAAGAGACTCATAAGACAACTAAAAAAAAATAAAATAAAATCTGAAAGTTAAAAACTACCCTCAGAAGCACATAGTTTTTCATTCTTCACAACTACCCAGCAGACAGGCATCATTATATTTCTCTTATATCCTTCCTTTTAGCTTCCTTAGAGCATGAACGTATTCAACAACTGTTGATGGGTGTTTTTTAACTGAACCATGATGCAAATATAAAAGAGTATTTAGTAATAAAGAAACTGAGACTCAGGCTCATTTGTAGACCAAGGCACGAAGCCAGGACTCAACTCAAACTCTGGCCTTATGGCTCTAAATCCATTTTTCCTTTCTGCACAAATTAATGAGAATTACATATATTCCTTTGGCTATATTTTGGCTCTCCTTTTCAAATTATGCCATCCTAAATCATTTTACTGGAGTTATTAGTAACCAAATGAGCATATTTCAGTTTTCATTCTTTTCCTTTCCCTAAGGAGAAGCAAAAGTCATGGGTTCAAAAAGATTTAGGTAAGAGTTCACTGAACGATCAGGAGCTGGATTTCCCCAGAAGACCCACCAATTTACAACACCAGGTCAAAACACCTAAGCTTTAATTTAAAGAGCTGCGAGGTAAGCACCAGCCCAAATCTGGTCAAATGAAGCACTGGTGGGCAAAGGCAAAGTGCTGTATGAATAGGGACATCTGGCTTTGCATGAGTAGGGACAGCTGGCTCTGTATAAGTAGGAACAGCCAGCACTCTGGAAGGAGAATGGATACCTTGGGCAAGTGAAATATGAGTTTGATCCCAGTTTTGCCACTTCCAAGCCATGTGACTTTTCTCAGCCTATTTTTTTAATCTTTGAAACTGAGCTAACAATATTTACTTCACAGGGTTGTGATGAGGACTACATGAAAAAATAATGGGGACCTTAGATTTCTGATCTGGCATATAAGGGCTTAGGAGTCATTACTCCATTCCTAACAACAAGTAAAAGGCTTAATAAACTAAAAAACAGACAAAAATAATTCTTATTAGATTAATCAAAGAAGTAAGGTCACTGTCCCCCAAATTGAAGAGGCGGATAGGCAAATATAGAAAATCACAACTTAACAGGGCAGACAACCACAAAGAGAAACCTCTCTGGGAACCAGTGCCAGGGGAGGGAAACCAGAACTGTAATTGACAAATTGCTGGAGGCCCAGTGTAGATAAATCTGAGAAATAAAACTCCCGAGATAGGTGGGGACCATTCACAGTGGGATCCTGACACTTTTGTGAGTTTCGCCTGTAAGAGTTCTACTAGGTTCTTACTGTGAAGATCACAGGGAAAATTCCCTCATGCTGCTAGCAGGGAATGGAGGAAAATAGCCGTTTTGAAATACGCCAGAGCATCCTGTTCTTAGTGAAGCCCGCACTCAAAAAATACTATTTACCACAGCCTAACCTATTAGGGTTTAATCAGAAGCCAACTGATCTGGGGAAAGGGAAATACCTAACAGCCCGTTGTAGCCATTCTTTCCCACAAAAGGAGAGGGAAAATCTGAGAAACATTTGTGAAATTCACAGTCCAGGAACTAAGGCGCACTAAAATACTGAGACCTAATCATAAGACCATAAAATGTTTCCCTTCCCCCACACCTTACCACTACATTACCAAAGACTTATTTACTGCAATTTCTCTTACCCTGTACTTCATAACCAGCTATCAAAAAATTACAAAGTATACTAAAAGGCAAAAACACAATTTGAAGAGACTAAACAAGCATCAGAACCAGAGTCAGACATGGCAGGAATGTTGGAATTATCGTAAGAGAAATATTTTTAAAATTTGTGATAAGTATGCTAAGGTTCACATAAAAAAAATAGAATTCAGGAATAGATGGATAATGTAAGTAGAGAGACAGAAATTCTGAGAAAGAATTTTAAAAGAAATGCTACAGAGCAAAAACATTGTGACGGAAATGAAGAATGCCTTTGATGTGCTTATTACTAGACTGGAGACAACTGAGGAAAGAATCTCTGAGGTTGCAGGCATACCAACAGAAACTTTTAAAAGTGAAAAGCAAACAGAAAAAAGACTGAAAATGGAATTGAATATCTAAGAACTGTGAGAAAACTATAAAATGTGTTTTAAAAAATATTTAATGGGAATACAGGAAGGAGAAGAAAAAGAAAAATAAACAGATGCAATATTTGAAGCAATAATGACAAGAAATTTCTTCAAATTAATGTCAGACACCAAACCACAGACCCAGAAATCTCACAGAACACCAAGCAGGATAAATATCAAAAAATAAAATAAAATAAACAACCTTCGCCTATAATATCATAATTTCAAAGATAAAGAAAAAAATATTGAAAGAAGCTAGAGAGAAAAAGAACACTTTACGTATAGATAAGAATTATGTTGAACCTTCTGTCAGAAACCATGTATGCAAGAGAATGAAAACAAATATTTGGTATTGATAGAAAAAAATAATCACCAACCTAGAACTTCATAGCTTATGAAATTATCCTTCAAAGGTAGGGAAAAATAAAGACTTTCTCAGACAAAAACTGAGGAAATTTGTGGCCATTAGACCTGCCTTGCAAGAAATGTTAAAAGAAGTTATTCACAGAGAAGAAAAATGATAGACGTCAGAAACTTGAATTTACATAAAGAAATGAAGAGTATTTTAGAAGGAATAGTGAAGGTGAAATAAAAACTTTTATTTTTCATATTCTTAATTGATCTAACAGATAACAGTTTGATCAAAATAATAATTGCAACAATGTATTTGATGACTATAGCTTATGTATAAGTGAAATGAACAACAATGCTAAAAGGTACAGAAGGGCAGAATCAGCAATTTTTCTTTTCTTATTCCATTTTTTTTTTTTTTTTTTTTTTGAGAGAGTCTCACTCTGTCACTCAGGCTGGAGTGCAGTGGCGTGATCTCGGCTCACTGCAAGCTCTGCCTCCCAGGTTCACGCTATTCTCCTGCCTCAGCCTCCTGAGTAGCTGGGACTACAGGTGCCCGCGACCACGCCCGGCTAATATTTTTTTATTTTTATTAGAGACGGTGTTTCACCATGTTAGCCAGGATAGTCTCAATCTCCTGACCTAGTGATCCACCTGCCTTGGCCTCCCAAAGTGCTGGAATTATAGACATGAGCCACTGTGCCCGACCAGCAATTTTTCATTATCATAAGGTACTGCACAACCTGTGAAGCAATAGAGTGTAATTTGAAAGTGAAATTTGATTTGTTGTAAATGTGTATCGCAAACTGTAGGGCAATCACTAAAAAATTTAGAAGAATGTATGATTAATATGCTAAGAAAGGAGAAAAAAATCATACAAGTGCTCATATAAAATTATAAAAAATGCTCAGTTAAAACCACAAAGTGCAGAAAAAGGGTGGAAAATAAAAAGTAGGAAAAAATTAAAAGGGCAATAGAAAATATTTATGAATATGGTAAATATTAATCCGACTATATCAATAATTTCTTTAAACACCAATGATTTAAATACATCAATTAAAAGACAGAGATTGTCAGAGTGGATTAAAAAATTCAAGACCCAACTATGAGATATCTACAGGAAACCCACTATAAATATAATGACACGTATAAATTAAAAGTAAAGGGATGGAGAAGAATATACCACATTAACAGTAATCAAAATAGAGATGGAGTAGCTATAATTTCAATATAAAATCAGTCAGAGCAGACTTCAGAGCAAGGAAAGTTAACAAGAATAGAGGTGCATTACATAATGATGAAGAGGTCATTTCTCCAGGAAGATGTGATAAACCTTCATGTATATGCATATAACAATAAAACATCAAAATGCATTAGGTAAAAACTGATAAAAATGCAAAGAGAAATAGATGAATCCACTATTATATCTGGAGACTTAAAAACCCTTCTACCAGAAATGGACAGGTCCAATAAACAGGAAATCATAAGAACACAGCTGAACTCAACAGATCCATGAATTATCTGGATATTAATTGTCATCTATAGACTACGTTATCCAACAACAGTAGAGTACACATTCTTACCAAGCTCACATGGAACATACATCAAGATGCACCACATTCTGGGCCATAAAACACACCTTAACAAATTTAAAAGAATACATGTTATACAATATCTACTCTCAGATCATCATGATCTATGATTGAATTAAACTAAAAATCAATAACAGAAAGATAGGTGGAAAATTCCAAAACACTTGGAGACTAAGTAGCACACTTCTAAATAACACATGGGTCAAAGAAGAAATTTTCAAGAGAAATTTAAAAATATTTTTAACTGGCCAGGCACGGTGGCTCATGCCTGTAATCCCAGCACTTTAGGAGGCTGAGATGGGCAGATCAGGAGGTCAGGAGATACAGACCATCCTGGCTAACACAGTGAAATCCCGTCTCTACTAAAAATACAAAAAATTTAGCTGGCGTAGTGGCAGGTGCCTGTAGTCCCAACTACTGGGGAGGCTGAGGCAGGAGAACGGCCTGAACCCAGGAGGCAGAGCTTGCAGTGAGCCGAGATCGCACCACCACACTCCAACGTGGGCGACTGAGTGAGACTCTGTCTCCAAAAGCAAAAAGAAAAAGCCTGGGCGTGGTGGCTCACGCCTGTAATCCCAGCACTTTGGGAGGCTGAGGTGGGCGAATCATGAGGTCAGGAGATCGAGACCATCCTGGCTAACACGGTGAAACCCCATCTCTACTAAAATATACAAAAACTTAGCTGGACGTGGTCGTGGGTGCTTGTAGTCCCAGCTACTCGGGAGGCTGAGGCAGGAGACTGGTGTAAACCCAGGAGGCGGAGCTTGCAGTGAGCTGAGATCCTGCCACTGCACTCCAGCCTGGGCGACAGAACCAGACTCGGTCTCAAAAAACAAAACAAAACAAAAAAATACATATATATATATTTGAACTAAATAAAAGTGAAAATGTAACCTAATAAAATTTGTAAGATGTAACAAAAACAGTGCTAGAGGGAAATGTACAGCATTTAATGCATATATTAGAAAAAATAAAGATCAGAAATCAATAATCTGATCTTCCACGTCAAGAAACTAGAATGAGGAGAATAAATTAAACACAAAGTAAACAGAAAAAAGAAATAATAAAAATTAAGGCAAAAGAATCAATGAAATTGAAAATAAGAATTCAATAGAGAAAAATCAATGAAACCAAAAGCCAGTTCTTAGAAAAGGTCAATAAAATTGACAAGCCTCTAGACAGGCTAAGAAAAAAAGGGGAAATGACACAAATTACTAATATCAGAAATGAAAGAGGGAACGTCACTACAGATATAATAGACCTTAAAATGATAATAAAGGAAAAGTAGGAACAATTCCATACTCACAAATTTGATAACCTAGATAAAATGGGCCAATTTTGTGGAAGAAACAATCTGCCAAAATTCACACAAGAATAAATTAAAAACTTAAATAGGCCTGTATCTATTAAAGAAACAATTAATATCTGATAACCTTTCAAAAAAGAAGGCACTAGGTCCAGATGGGTTCATTGGTGAATCCTATCAAATATCTAAGGAAGAAAATACACCAATTCTCTGCAGTATCTACCAAAAGATAGAATCAGAAGGAATATTTCCTAACTTAGTCTATGTGGCTAGCAAAGCCTAATACCAAAACCAAAGACAGAACAAGAAAAGAAAACTATAGACCAATATCTTTCATGAAAATAAATATAAAAATTATCAACATAATATTAGCAAATGGAATCCAACAATGAATAAAAAGAATTATGCACTGAAACCAGTGGGACTTATTTCAGGTATGCAAGTCTGTTTCCATATTTAAAAATCAATTAATATATTTATCACAGGCTAAAGAGGAAAAATCACAAATCATATCAGTAGATACAGAAAAAGCATTGACAAAATCCAACACTAACTCATGATAAAAGAAAAAATGCTCAGCAAATTAGGAATAGAGGGAAATTTACTCAATCTGATTAAGAACATCAATTAAAAATAGAGTTAACATAATATTTAATGGTGAAACTAGAAACTTTCACACTAAAATCAGGACGAAGGCAAGATGTCCCGTCTAAACACTCTTTCAACATCATACTGGAAGTTTTAGTAATGCAATAGGACAAGAAAATGAAATAAATGGCATACATATTGGGATGAAAGAAATAAAACTATCTTTATTTGTAGATTACATGATTGTCTATGTAGAAAATCCTAAAGGATCAACAACAATAACAACAAAAATCTCCTGGAACTAATAAAAGATTACAGTAAGGTTGCAGGATACAAAGTTAATATACAAAATTCAATCACTTTCCTATATGCCAGCAAGTGGAAGTCGAAATTAGTAACACATTACCATTTACATTAGTACTACCCCAAATAAAACACTTATGTATAATCTAAGATACATACTTCTGTATATATCTAAACATATAGGTATAAGATTTATACGAGGAAAACTACAAAACTGTGATGAAAGAAATCAAAGACCTACATACATGGAGAAAGATTCTATATTCATGGATAGGAAGATAAAATATTCTTAAAGCATCAGTTCTTTCCCACTTGATCTACAGATTCAACACAATCCTAAACAAAATCTCAGCAAGTTATTTTGTGGATATCAACAATTATGTTCTAAACTTTATATAGAGATGCTAAAGACCCAGAATATCCAATGCAATATAGAAGAAGAAATTTAGCGGACTGACACTACTGAACTCCAAGACCTACTACAAAGCTACAGTAATCAAGATAGTGTGATGTTGGTCCAAGAATAGACAAATATATCAATGAAACATAATAGAAAAGCTAGAAATAAGTGCACATAAACATGGTCAACTGATGCTTGACAAAGGAGCAAAGGCAATACAATGGATAAAAGATAGTCTTTTCAACAAATGGTGCTGGAACAATTAGACATCCAAATGCAAAAAAACAAAACAAACAAAAAAACAACAACAACAAAAAAACTAGCCACACCTTATACCACTCAAAAAAAAGCTTTTCCTGCATTTAACTCAAAATGGATCACAGACATGACTGTAAAATGCAAAACCATAAAACACAAGATAGCATAGGAGAAAACCTAGATGACCCTAAATGTGGTGATAATTTTTTAGGTCCAATACCAAGCCACAGTCCATGAAAGAGATAATTGATAAACTGGACTTCATTAAAATTAAAAACTTCTGCTTTGCAAAAGATATTGTCAGGATAATGAGAAGACAAGCCACAGACTGGGAGAAAATATTTGCAAAAGACATATATGATAAAGTGCTGTTATCCAAAATATACAAAGCTCTCTTAAAACTCAACAATAAGAAAACCAATATCTTGATTAAAAAATAGGCAAAGGACCTGAATAGACACCATGCCAAAGAAGATATACAGGTGACAAATAAGCATATAAAAAGATGCCCCAAATCATATGTAATTAGAGCAACAATGCAAATTAAAGCAACAATGAGATACCACCTACTACAATGACAAAATCTACAACACTGACAATACGAAATGTTGTGAGGATATGGAGCAACAGGAACTTTCATTCAGTGCTGGTGGGAATGAAAACTGGTATAGTAACTTTGGAAAATAGTTTAGCAATTTCTTGCAAAATTAAATATACTTACCATATAATCTGACAGTCGTGATCATTGATATTTACTCAAATGAATTAAAAACATATGTTCACACAAAAACCTGCTCATAGATATTTATACTAGCTTTATTTGTGATTGCCAAAACTTGTAACCAACCAAAATGTCATTCAGTAGGTGAATGGTTAAACTATGGTGCATCCAAACAATGATAATATTATTCAGAAGTTTTTTAAAAAGCTATCAAGCCATGAGAAGACATGGAGAAAATTTAAATGCATATTACTAAGTGAAAGAAGTCAATCTGGAAAGGCTACGTGCTGTATGATTCAAACAATATGACATTCTGAAAAAGGCGGAAAGGATCACTTGTCAGGTGTTGAGGGGAGGGAAGAATGAGTAGAAGGAGCACAGAGGATTTTTAAAGCAGTAAAAGAATTCTGCTTGATATTATAATGGCAGATACACGTAATTATATACCTGTCAAACCTGTAGAATGCACAACACCAAGAGTGAACTCTAATAAAAACTATGGACTTATGTGATAATAATGGGTCGATATAGGTTCATTTTTGTAAAACATGTACCACTGTGGTGTGGGATATTGGTAGTAGGGAAAGCTGTGTAGACGTGGGGACGAGGAGGGTTACAGGCTCTAGACCTTCCAGTCGGTTTTCCATGAACCTAAAACTGCTGTAAAAATAGTCTTTAAAATAATAATATGAACAGTAATAATAATAATAATAGCCAACAGTCATGGAGGGGTGGCTTTATGCCAACCATTGTGCTCATGAGTTTGATAATAATCATTGCCAGTATTTGATTAAGTCTTTACTAAGTGCCAGACATTAAACACATATCTCATTTATGCTTCCCCAAAATACTGAAGGGGAGGTCTTACTTCCCTCATTTCACAAAAGAAAAGCATACTTGAAGAGATTAAGTAACTTGTCCAAGGTCATGATGGAGCCAGTGCACAATCACAATTAGTTTCCTTCTTTTCTTCCATCTGCTGAAAGTCTAAGGCAGGTCTGCTTCTAGACCACAGCTCCCAGACCAGGAGCTAAGGTAAGATGCTTTAAACCAAGCATTACCTGGCATGTCCAAAAGGCCTCTATTATGAATCCAGAACTCTATAAAGCCTGCAGGCAGAGCAAAGATGGGCAAACAACCTTTGTAAAAGACATCACTTCTCTGCCATGAGAAGAATAAGCCTTCATACAGGAATGGACTTCACTAATAAAAGGCAGATGCCTGAGAAGTGCTTTCTGTTCCAATGCTTGATGCCAGCCACAGTCCCAAAAGATGATGAGAATAGAAACACTCCTTTGGTGATCAGGTGGGTCTGGCTGGTGAGATTCCCAGCTGTCATATTAGAACATACCAACGTGATAATCACCAGGCCACAGCAGCCGTGGTTGACTGGCTCCACTGCTGGCTCATTCACAACAGTGTCAGACACAGCTTTTCCCTGGAAATTCCCTCCACAAACCCAGTGTTTCCCCAAGACCCATTCAATCAACTACTCAATCAATTACTCCGGTGATGTTTTAAATGCCTGAGAGAAACTTGAATGTAAAAGTATAACATTGCCCTTCTGCTCTCAAAGACACTTTCATCAATCAAAGTCTCCCCCAGAGCTGGTAAGGGGCAGGAGAGGGTGTCAACCCCCTCCAGATTCCATGGCTACTACACAATGGTGGAGAGAGATTGCAATCCGACAGAATCCAAAATCCGGATGCTGTCAGGCAGGCAGAGGAGGGGCAGGATGCTAGTTAGCAATCAGCAAATGCCCACCACGGAGGGTCTCTGGATTCATTGGGTCTCTCCATTAACTAGATCACCAGGGAAAAGAGGGATATAGAGGCCTTGAGAAACCACAGATGTCAAATACAGTCATATATATTACCTCACTTCATTCTCTCCACAGCCTTGTAAATTAGGTTTAATTTTATCAATCGGCAGGCAACAGGAGGTTGGAGGATTTAAGTATCTTGCACACATTAATAGAGCCAGTAGGTACTAAAGCCTAGATTTGAAGCCAAGGCTATTTGGCTTCAAAGTTCTTGCTCATTTTACTGAACTGTTATCTCCCTCAAAAGGCAATGACAAATTTTTTACTGGATTCTGGGACTCAACAGTTAGTGAATAGGAAGAGAGAAGCAAATGCTGAGACATGAGCATTGGGAATCAGGGAGAAGTGAGAAGGCAAGGCAGTTAAGTGGTTAAGTGTAATGACACTGACAGAAAATACAAGTCCCCTGAGTAGGGAATCTCCATACATTAGTGCATTATAATGGAAATTTAGTTGGGACTATGCCATCCAAAATAAAATTTACATTTCTCTGCATCATATGTGGCCAAATGTGGTCATGGAACTAATCTCAGGCCAAAAAGATGTATACAGAATGCCAAATTGAAGTTTCCAGAAACCTTCCCCAAAGACAGGTGAAATGTCTTTTCCCTTCTTCATCTATTCCTCCTTGCAGCATGGTTAGGGGACATGATGACTGCAGCTTAAGCAGCCATCTTAGACCACAAGGTAATGGGTGAATAAAGGCCATATACAAGATGAAGTGATACAAGGAGCCTGGGTTCCAAGGACCTCAGGAAGCAAAGCCACCAAACCACCTCTGGACAGCCTAATTTGATCATAGCTGATACACTAATTGTAAGAATTTGAATAAATTTTTGAAACACCCTGAATCTCAGTTTTCTCTGTAAATGGGCACAAAATTAGGACAGTAATTGCTAATTTCATGGGTTGTTATGTGTACTAATTTAGGTAACAGATTAATTGTGCTGAGTAAACAGGTATTTAGTAAGAAACAACCATAAGGACTATTACTAGCTCTCATTCTACAAGTCAATCTTAGATCCCCTAATTGTTTGGCAAAGAGGGGAGATTTTCCTCAGGTGGGGTGGCTGCTAGACTCCATATTTCTCCTGCCTCAACCTCCCATGCGCCACCATGCCTGGCTAATTTCTGTATTTTTAGTAGAAATGGAGTTTCACCATGTTGGTCAGGTTGGTCTTGAACTCCTGACCTCAAGTGATCCACCCACCTTGGCCTCCCAAAGTGTTGGGATTACAGGTGTGAGCCACCATGCCCAGCCTGTTCATTGTCTTTTGAGATAGGTCTTCGGGTCTCAGCTCCTGTTCATCAGTGGCCATACCACAAGAGGGTCATCTCTTTAATCTATTTCCCTTCCCTAACCCTCCCCTGATGACATTCCTTTCTATTTTCCTGAGAAAATAGAAGCCACCAGAAAAGCATGTCCACATACTTTCACCTCTGCATCTACCCCAATACCTGCATCTAGGCCACTATGCTCTGCCTTGACTCCTGTTACCATGGATGTATTGTCTGTCCTGCCATTCAAGGCCAACCTCTACTCCAGACCCCATCTCCTTCAGGCCAAAGAAATGACCATTCTGTCTCCTACTCATCTATTTGTCCTCTACTTCCTCATTCTCATCAGAACACAAACATGCTATCTGACCTTGAAAAAAATCTCTTATCCACACGTGGCCCTCCAGGTATTTCCCCACTTCTTTGCTCCTCTTCAGAACTCCTGAGTGGTCTATACTTACCGCTATCTTCAAATCTTCTCCTATTTTCTCTGGAGATTCTCCAATTAGAATGTGATTTCCATGACACAGAAAATAGAAACCTCAAATTATTAAATCCAAAGGTCAATTATCCATTCTCATCTTGCTTGACCCATGAGCAACATTTAACACGGATGAACAAGCCCTTCACCTGGAAACACTGTCTTAGAACATTGCCCTCTCCTGATAGTGTCCAGCTTGACCAGCTGCTCACTCTCACCATCCCTTGCTGGCACCTCCTTGTCTCCTTGCCTTCTAATTGTAGAGTACCTCGGAACTCATTTATCGGCGTTCTTCTATTTCATATCTGAATTTACTCTTAAGAACTCATCCACTCTTGTGGCAAAAACAAAAACAAAACACTATACACATACAGTCAATGCCCATCTTTCTAACTATCTTCCGCACTTCCTTCTGCCTTGTTTACATCTCCTTCCAGCCTCTGCTCAAAGGTCACCTTCCCAGTGAGGCCTTACCTGACCACCCTTATTTAAAGCTACAACCTACTCCTATCCCAGAAGGCTACTCCCTTTCTCCCTCCTCTTGTATGTTCTTTCATAATATTTTTAATTTTCTAATATATGGTATAATTTATCTTGTGTTTTCCAATATTGGAATATAAGTTTCATGAGAGGAGGAATTTTCTGTACTGCTAATTCTCAGTACTTAGAATTGTGCCAGGCACATCATAAGTGCTCAATTAATACTATTGAGAGGTGACAGTGTGCTGGCAGCCCTTGTTCACTCTCGGTGCCTCCTCGGCCTAGGCGCCCATTCTGGCAGCACTTAAGGAGTGTTTCAGCCTGTCACTGCACTGTGGGAGCCCCTCTCTGGGCTGGCGAGGCCAGAGGCAGTTCCCTCTACTTGCAGGGAGGTGTGGACGGAGAGGCGCGGGAATCCACGTTGCGCAAGGTGCTTGCGGGCTAGCGTGAGTTCCGGGTTGGTGCAGGCTCAGTGGGCCCCGCACTCAGAGCAGCCAGTGGGCGCCACTGGCCCCAGGCAGTGAGGGGCTTAGCACCCGGGCCAGCAGCTGCAGAGGGTGCCCCCCCCAGGTGCCCCAGCAGGGCCGGCCGCCCACACCGTGCTGGAATTCTCTCTGGGCCTCAGCTGCCTCCCCGCAGCAGGGCTCAGGACCTGTAGCTCTCCATGCCGGAGCCCCTGCCCCACCAGTGGGCTCCTGCACAGCCTGAGCCTCCCCGATGGGTGCCCCCCCGCTGCTCCGGGGCACCCAGTCCCATGGTCCCATCCACCACCTAAGGGCTGAGGAGTGCAGGGAGGCCGCGCGGGACTGGTAGGCAGCTCCGCCCTTGGCCCTGGTGTGTGGGATCAACTAGGCGAGGCCAGCTGGGCTCCTGAGTTGGGTGGGGACTTTGAGAACTTTTATGTCTCATTGGAGGATTGTATATGCATCAAGCAGCACTCTGTGTCCAGTTGGTGGGGCGGGGTTCGTGGATGCACCAATCAGCCCTCTGTATCTACCTAATCTGGTGGGGACTTGGAGAACTTTTATGTCTAGCTAAAGGATTGTAAATACACCAATCAGCACTCTGTGTGTAGCTTAAGGTTTGTAAACACACTAATCAGCACCCTGTGTCTAGCTCAAGGTTTATAAAAGCACCAATCAGTGCTCTGTGTCTAGTTAATCTGGTGAGGACTTGGAGAACTTTTATGTCTAGCTAGAGGATTTTAAACACACCAATCAGCAATCTGTCAAAACGGACCAATCAGCTCTCTGTAAAATGGACCAATCAGCAGGATGTGGGTAGGGCCAGATAAGGGAATAAAAGCAGGCTGCTGGCGCCAGCAGGGGCAACCCACTGAGGTCTCTTTATGCTGTGAAAGTTTTGTTCTTTCGCTCTTTGCAATAAATCTTGCTGCTGCTCACTCTTTGGGTCCATGCCACCTGTATTAGCTGTAACACTCACCGTGAAGGTCTGCAGCTTCACTCCTGAAGTCAGCGAGACCACGAACCCACCAGAAGGGAGAAACTCCAGACATATCTTAACATCTGAAGGAACAAACTCCGGACACACCATCATTTAAGAACTGTAACACTCACCACAAGGGTCCGTGGCTTCATTCTTGAAGTCAGCGAGACCAAGAAATCACCAATTCCAGACACACTATGAAAAGAATGTGTGAGTAAATGTCCTTACAGGAGCTATTATAATATTAAGAGGTAGAAAAATCATAATTGTAAACATTCATTTTCACACAAAATTGGTTGATCTAACTATACATATGTTTATTCTCACCCCTAAGACAGGTCTCACACCTCACAGTTGTACTTTTAGCTTTCAAGCTACTTTCACAAATACTCCCTACAGAATCCTGTGAGCCAGGTATCTGAGCTCCACAGGGGTCAAGGAGATACAAGTTTGGTAGGCAGAATCCTCCCCCACCCCAAAGTCCATGTTTCAATCCTCAGGGATTGTGAACATGTTACATCTCATGACAAAAGGGACTTGCAGATGTAATTAAGGTTACAAACTTTAAGACACAGATGGTAGCCTAGATTATCTAGGTGGATCCAATCTAATCATAGGAGAACTCAAAAACAGGCAACTTTCTCTGACTGGAAGCAGGAGAAACGTGGCAGAAACATCAAAGAGATTCCAAATGTGAGAAGGATTCTTGACCTGCCATCGCTGATTTGAAGAAGAAGGAAATATGGTGCCCTCCAGAAGTGAAAACAACCCCAGGCTGACAGCCAGGAAGGAAACTGGGACCTTGCTCCTACTACCCAAAACACTGAATTCTGCTAACAATCTGAATGAGACTGGAAGCAGATTCCGCTTCCTGCCCCACCCACAAGCCTCCGGAAAAGAGTCCCACCTGGTCAACACTTTGACTTTGGCATTGTGAGACCATGAGCAGAGAATGCTGCTGAGCCCACCTGGACTTATGCCTGAACTATGAGATTATGAATGAGTGTTGTTTTAAGCTGCTAAATTTGTGAGAATTTGTTACAGTAGCAATGGAACTGATACAAGAGATGGCTATCACTGAGTGATAAAGAACCCTGAAATATTTGTATTCAGGGAGCTTTCTTCCATCCAAGAGTCAGGCCCACTTTGAAAACGCTGGCTTTTGTTGGTTTCACAAAAGATTTCAAACTGATGCTTTGACCTGTTATTAAAATGCCACTCCCTTCTGATTCCCCTGGTGTTAGAAATTTAAATGAACCAAAATAGTGGAGGTCATCCCGTATCTTTCCCTAGGTTGTGAGGACACATTTTAAAGACTTTCCCTTCTGCATGGATTGGGTCTGGGTTTAACTAATGGTCTGAATTTCTGTTAAGCTGCAGGGATCATGAGAAATGGCTGCTTTCATAGAATTAGTAAATGCCACCAAAACTAAAGGTCAAAGCAAGTTGACATTAAATACAGTACTTCCAGTGGGGCAATGCGGGGTGCTTTAAAGAGCAGCTCCCACAAACCCCTGCAATTCCTATTCACTGAGCTTGTTTTGAGTGATAATGGAATCCAGTTAAACTCTTTGTCAGTCCCTGTTCTTTCCCACCTGCAACCTATATTAGCCACAATAAGTCTGTTTTCACTGACAAAGCCCCCTCACTGACCAACGTGGAGAAGGGCCATGTGGTTGGCTCCACGTTTCAGACATTACACTCACTCATGCAGGCTGCAGCATCACTGTGAACTGAACATCTGTTTATTCTCTCATATGGCTGTGGAGGGGCAGAGAAACAAAGGAGTATGGACACAAGGCAGATTCCAGCTGAGCTGACTCTGCACATGAAATAAAGCTTGAATCAAAGGACTGGCAACCCAAGAGAAGTAGAGAGGCAGGTGTGTGATGTAGAGGGAATATGCACAGACCTGGGAACTAGGCTAGTCTAGGTGCGAATCCCAGTTCAGCCACTTATTAGCTGTATATCCGTTGGTGTGGTTTTAACCTCTCTGAGCTTCGTTTTCCTCTTCTGTAAAATGGGATAATAGTAAGTTAAAAATCAAATAAATACAGAAATGCGCCCTCCCAACTTCAGTGTTTTCTATTACCCTTACCTTGCTTTATTTTTATTTCATGGCAATTATCACTATCTGATATCTACATATTTATGTGTTTATTGATAAATATATCTCTCCCCATACCCCATCCATGAGAATGTAGCCTTGAAAGGCAGGGACTTTGCCTCTTCACTGTTACATTCATGGTGGCTACGGCCATGAAAAGGCAGTAGAGTTTAGTGGTTAAGAGCTCAGGCTCCAGGGCCAGGTTGTTGGGGGCGGGGGGGGTCTAATATCGATGTACAAACTACCAGTTCTGTGAGCCTGGAAAAATTATTTCATTTCTAACTTCCTCAATTTCCTCATCTGTAAACTGAAGATGATAATGGAACTTTCTTCAAAGGTTTATCCCAGGGATTAAGCTGTGAATACAGGTGAAGGTCTTAGAAGAATACCAGGCATACAGCAAATACCCAAAAAAATCTTAGCTAATAAAAATAATGATGATACCTGGAATATTTATAATGATGAATCAGCATTATTGAATGAATGAAAAATATTTACAAAGCATTTTGAACTATGCCCAGCGTATACTAGGGGCTCAATAAATAACCTTCCACAGTGATATACTGGTATATGATTTGTTGTTGTTGTGTTATTGCCAAAAACTGTGAGTATATGCTGCTGTATGTTCAACAACAGGCTCTCAGGGGCAGGAAGTTGATTTTTGATGTGTGCCAACGTCTGTGGCATAAATACTCCCATCATAGCTGATTTCAGCTACCAGTCTGACACCACTGAATACAGATTTGAGAAGAGATGCACAGTGGCATTTCATAATGGAGTACTGCTACCATACAAATACAATAAACACACACAAGCTCAAGAACATACATAAACAAGTAAAAATTAAGTGATGGGCTTTAATTATTACCTTTGTTTTTAATATAATTTAATTATAATTTTATATAATATGTTAATGGCTGACTTTGTTTAATTTTTAATAACAGCCTTCTTAAAATTTAACCATTGGCTTTTGTGAGCCAGAACAAGCTAACTCCACTGGCTGTATACATGTTAGTCTTTCTACCACAAAAAAGTACCCTTTCTCTGCCCCCTAAACAAATAAAGAAAAGCTCACACACTTGTGCAGAGATCTAGGACAGATGTCTTGCCCAGCCAAAACATTGGAATCATATCCCAAAGAGGAAATAAATTAATCCCCCACCAAATATTTAGCCAACTCTGGTGCAACAAGCCAATTCCTCAGGCCATTCCCCTCCAAGGAATAACCTAGAATCCCTGAGTGTGCTAGAATTTCACTGTTTCAAATGCTGCTGGAAATAAATGGGCCATTAGCCTAGACTTGTGTATGTCTGGATTATGTGATAGAGTGATAGATTGTAGGGGTGAAAGGTGTGTTGGTAACCATTGTCTGCAGCTGTGAAATGTGCAGTCCCCCAATGGTCAGCTCTCTTACACTCTGTTCCACACTCGGGGAAAGGAAAAAGGGTAAGATCCAGAAAAAACTCAGTCAAGTTTGGTAATATTCCACTGACTCCAGCCCCAAAACAAATTTCTCAGTTACCCTAGGACATTCCTTGGAGCAGGGGCATTATGGTTCTGCACAAATCCTGTCAGTAGGGCAGTCAGCCATCCTGACTTTCCTGGGACTGTCCCAGCTTTAGCACTGAAAATCCAGAGTCTCAGGAAATCCTTTATCCTGGGTAAACCAGGATCACCCTATCCCATGGCCCTCAAGGCCAGGATTCTTACAGCTTTCAGTCTACCAGGAGAGCCACAGACAATGATTCTAGAGGGTTTCTCAAACCAAGAATGTGAAGAAGAAACATGAAAAAACCCAAGAGGCCTAGAATTAGAAGTGAATGGTCATTTTAAGTTCCCATCGTTTCCCAAGGATGCCCTGAAGTGGACAGAAACACCCAGGGGTTAAAAAAGGACATTTAGTTTGCCCTGTAGAGGTCTTTCACATCCTTAGTTAAGTATAATCCTAAGTGTTTTTTGTTTTTTGTTTGTTTGTTTGTTTGCTTCCTTGCTTGTTTGTTTTTGCAGCTGTTGTGAAAAGAGTTGAGTTCTTCATTTGATTTTCAGCTTGGTCGCCGTTGGTGTAGAGTAGAGCTACTGATTTGTGTACATTAATTTTGTATCCTGAAATTTTGCTGAATTCATTTACCAGTTCAAGGAGCTTTTTGGATGAGTCTTTAGGGTTTTCTAGGTATACAATCATATCACCACCAAACAGCGACAGTTTGACTTCCTCTTTACCGATGTGGATGTCTTGTATTTCTTTCTTTTGTCTGATTGCTCTGGCTAGGACTTCCAGTACCTTGTTGAATAGAAGTGGTGAGAGTGGGCATCCTTGTCCTGTTCCGGTTCTCAGAGGAATGCTTTCAACTTTTCCCCATTCAGTGTATTGTTGGCTGTGGGTTTGTTATAGATGGCTTATATTAACTTAAGTTATGTCCCTTCTATGCCGATTTGGCTGAGGGTTTTAATCATAAAGTGATGCTGGATTTTTTGGGGAAAAGGGACATTTAAAATTGGACTGAAGCACATCTTCTCTGTGCCATTATGCCTTTTCTTTTCCTTTTGTCAGCCCTGCTTCTTAGAGTACCTATCTGAGCTATTCTGAGCAGATAAGAAAGGCCTTTGTTTAGAGTTAGTGTGTTCAGCATGTCTCTGTGGGCTCTCCCTACCCAGACCAGCAAGAGAGTAAGAACAAACAAACACTCATCTGACCCAGGAGAAATTAGCAGAGTTTGAGGGAACTCTTTGAGGCCCACCAAAGAGTAGACAAGGCAAGTGTCATTGGAGCCAAATTAAGCATTGACCTCCAGAGCAGCCTGTTTTCTAAAAATATCCACCCCTGCCACCATCATAGCAGGCCCAGTCTTTGCTCTCTACAGTCCACAGGTCCCCATGATTCTCCCTCAAGCATCTTTCCTAGGCTTCTCCAAGATCCACCAAAACTTGCACCTTCGCCCTAGCTGTGTCAGCGTGATCATTTACTTGGCCAGCACCTCAGAGGCAAACTCCTCCCAAAAACCTTTTGGCATGACAGTTTGACACCATGGTTTTTATTTCTAAAAATTCAGTTTGGTTTCTTTTTTAAACCCATTTATTCTTTTTCATTTTGACCAGAGGCACAATCAGACAGCAACACCTGCTGTTCAGCAATTCTCTTCTGCAGCCTCCTCTGCTGATACCCAGGCAAACAGGGTCTGGAGTGGACCTCAGGCAAACTCCAACAGACCTGCAGCTGAGGGTTCTGACTGTTAGAAGGAAAACTGACAAACAGAAAGGATGTCCACACCAAAACCCCATCTGTATGTCACCATCAATAAGACCAAAGGTAGATAAAACCACAAAAATGAGGAAAGAGCAGTGCAGAAAAGCTGAAAATTCAAAAAATCAGAGCGCCTCTCCACCTCCAAATGAACGCAGCTCCTCGCCAACAACGGAACAAAACTGGACGGAGAATGACTTTGACGAGTTGAGAGAAGTAGGCTTCAGTCGATTAAACTTCTCAGAGCTAAAGGAGGAACTACGAACCCAGCGCAAAGAAACTAAAAACCTTGAAAAAAGATTTGACGAATGGATAACCAGAATAACCAATGCAGAGAAGTCCATAAATGACCTGATAGAGATGAAAACCATGACACGAGAGCTACATGACAAATGCACAAGCTTCAGTAACCGACTCGATCAACTGGAAGAAAAAGTATCAGTGATCAAAGATCAAAAGAATGAAATGAAGCAAGAAGAGAAGTTTAGAGAAAAAACAGTAACAAGAAATGAACAAAGCCTCCAAGAAATATGGGATTATATGAAAAGACCAAATGTACGTCTGATTGGTGTACCTGAAAGTGATGGGGAGAATGGAACCAAGTTGGAAAACACTCTGCAGGATATTATCCAGGAGAACTTCCCCAACCTAGCAAGGCAAGCTAACATTCAAATTCAAGACATACAGAGAATGCCACAGAGATACTCCTCGAGAAGAGCAACTCCAAGACACATAATTGTCAGATTCACCAAAGTTGAAATGAAGGAAAAAATGTTAAGGGCAGCCAGGGAGAAAGGTCGGGTTACCCACAAAGGGAAACCCATTGGACTAACAGCGGATCTCTCAGCAGAAACTCTACAAGCCAGAAGAGAGTGGGGGCCAATATTCAACATCCTTAAAGAAAAGAATTTTCAACCCAGAATTTCATATCAAGCCAAACTAAGTTTCATAAGCGAAGGAGAAATAAAATCCTTTACAGACAAGCAAATGCTGAGAGAGTTTGTCACCACCAGGCCTGCCCTACAAGAGCTCCTGAAGGAAGCACTAAACATGGAAAGGAAAAACCGGTACCAGCCATTGCAAAAACATGCCAAAAGGTAAAGACTATCAATGCTAGGAAGAAACTACATCAACTAATGAGCAAAATAACCAGCTAACATCATAATGACAGGATCAAGTTCACATATAACAATATTAACCTTAAATGTAAATGGGCTAAATGATCCAATTAAAATGCACAGACTGGCAGATTGCATAAAGAGTGAAGACCCATCAGTTTGCTGTATTCAGGAGACCCATCTCAAGTGGCAGAGACACACAGGCTCAAAATAAAGGGATGAAGGAAGATCTACCAAGCAAATGAAAAACAAAAAAAGGCAGGGGTTGCAATCTTAGTCTCTGATAAAACAGACTTTAAACCAACAAAGATCAAAAGAGAAAAAGAAGGCCATTACATAATGGTAAAGGGATCAATTCAACAAGAAGAGCTAACTATCCTAAATATATATGCACCCAATACAGGAGCACCCAGATTCATAAAGCAAGTACTTAGAGACTTACAAAGAGACCTAGACTCCCACACAATAATAATGGGAGACTTTAACACCCCACTGTCAACATTAGACAGATCAATGAGACAGAAAGTTAACAAGGATATACAGGAATTGAATTCAACTCTGCACTAAGCAGACCTAATAGACATCTACAGAACTCTCCACCCCAAATCAACAGAATACACATTTTTCTCAGCACCACATCACAATTATTCTAAAATTGACCACATAGTTGGAAGTAAAGCACTCCTCAGCAAATGTAAAAGAACAGAAATTATAACAAACTGTCTCTCACACCACAGTGCAATCAAACTAGAACTCAGGACTAAGAAACTCAATCAAAACCACTCAACTACATGGAAACTGAACAACCTGCTCCTGAATGACTACTGGGTACATAATGAAATGAAGGCAGAAATAAAGATGTTCTTTGAAACCAATGAGAATAAAGATACAACATACCAGAATCTCTGGGACACATTTAAAGCAGTGTGTAGAGGGAAATTTATAGCACTAAATGCCCACAAGAGAAAGCAGGAAAGATCTAAAATTGACACTCTAACATCACAATTAAAAGAACTAGAGAAGCAAGAGCAAACACATTCAAAAACTAGCAGAAGGCAAGAAATAACTAAGATCAGAGCAGAACTGAAGGAGATAGAGGCACAAAAAGCCCTCCAAAAAATCAATGAATCCAGGAGCTACTTTTTTGAAAAGATCAACAAAATTGATAGACCACTAGCAAGACTAATAAAGAAGAAAAAAGAGAAGAATCAAATCGATGCAATAAAAAATGATAAAGGGGATATCACCACCGACCCCACAGAAATACAAACTACCATCAGAGAATACTATAAACACCTCTACACAAATAAACTAGAAAACCTAGAAGAAATGGATAAATTCCTGGACACGTACACTCTCCCAAGACTAAACCAGGAAGAAGTTGAATCCCTGAATAGACCAGTAGCAGGCTCTGAAATTGAGGCAATGATTAATAGTCTACCAACCAAAAAAAGTCTGGGACCAGACGGATTCACAGCTGAATTCTACCAGAGGTACAAGGAGGAGCTGGTACCATTCCTTCTGAAACTATTCCAATCATTAGAAAAAGACGGAATCCTCCCTAACTCATTTTATGAGGCCAACATCATCCTGATACCACAGCCTGGCAGAGACACAACAAAAAAAGAGAATTTTAGACCAATATCCCTGATGAACATCGATGCAAAAATCCTCAATAAAATACTGGCAAACCGAATCCAGCAGCACATCAAAAAGCTTATCCACCATGATCAAGTGGGCTTCATCCCTGGGATGCAAGTCTGGTTCAACATATGCAAATCAATAAACGCAATCCAGCATATAAACAGAACCAAAGACAAAAACCACATGATTATCTCAATAGATGCAGAAAAGGCCTTTGACAAAATTCAACAGCCCTTCATGCTAAAAACTCTCAATAAATTCGGTACTGATGGAACATATCACAAAATAATAAGAGCTATTTATTACAAACCCACAGCCAATATGATATGGAATGGGCAAAAACTGGAAGCATTCCCCTTAAAAACTGGCACAAGACAGGGATGCCCTCTTTCACAACTCCTATTCAACATAGTGTTGGAAGTTCTGGCCAGGGCAATCAGGTGAGAGAAAGAAATAAAGGATATTCAGTTAGGAAAAGAAGAAGTCAAATTGTCCCTCTTTGCAGATGACATGATTGTATACTTAGAAAACCCCATTGTCTCAGCCCAAAATCTCCTTAAGCTGATAAGCAACTGCAGCAAAGTCTCAGGATACAAAATCAATGTGCAAAAATCACAAGCATTCTTATACACCAATAACAGACAGAGAGCCAAATCATGAATGAACTCCCATTCACAATTGCTACAAAGAGAAAATACCTAGGAATCCAACTTACAAGGGATGTGAAGGACCTCGTCAAGGAGAACTACAAACCACTGCACAATGAAATAAAAGAGGACACAAACAAATGGAAGAACATTCCATGCTCATGGATAGGAAGAATCAATATCGTGAAAATGGCCATACTGCCCAAGGTAATTTATAGATTCAATGCCATCCCCATTAAGCTACCAATGACTTTCTTCACAGAATTGGGAAAAACTACTTTAAAGTTCATATGGGACTAAAAAAGAACCTGCATTGCCAAGACAATCCTAAGCCAAAAGAACAAAGCTGGAGGCATCACGCTACCTGACTTCAAACTATACTACAAGGCTACAGTAACCAAAACAGCATGGTACTGGTACCAAAACAGAGATATAGACCAATGGAACAGAACAGAGCCCTCAGAAATAACACCACATATCTACAACTATCTGATCTTTGACAAACCTGAGAGAAACAAGAAATGGGGAAAGGATTCCCTATTTAATAAATGGTGCTGGGAGAACTGGCTAGCCATAAGTAGAAAGCTGAAACTGGATCCCTTCCTTACTCCTTATACAAAAATTAATTCAAGATGGATTAGAGACTAATCCATGGTTCTAGTTAGACCTAAAACCATAAAAACCCTAGAAGAAAACCTAGGCAATACCATTCAGGGCATAGGCATGGGCAAGGACTTCATGTCTAAAACACCAAAAGCAAAACACAAAAGCCAAAATTGACAAATGAGATCTAACTAAACTAAAGAGCTTCTGCACAGCAAAAGAAACTACCATCAGAGTGAACAGGCAACCTACAGAATGGGAGAAAATTTTTGCAATCTACTCATCTGAAAAAGGGCTAATATTCAGAACCTACAAAGAGTTCAAACAAATTTACAAGAAAAAAATAACCCCATCAAAAAGTGGGCAAAGGATATGAACAGACACTTCTCAAACGAAGACATTTATGCATCCAACAGACATGTGAAAATATGCTCATCATCACTGGCCATCAGAGAAATGCAAATCAAAACCACAATGAGACACCATCTCACACCAGTTAGAATGGCAATCATTAAAAAGTTAGGAAACAACAGGTGCTGGAGAGGATGTGGAGAAATAGGAACACTTTTACACTGTTGGTGGGAGTGTAAACTAGAAATAGCATTTGACCCAGCCATCCCATTACTGGGTATATACCCAAAGGATTATAAATCATGCTGCTATAAAGACACATGCACACGTATGTTTATTGCGGCACTATTCACAATAGCAAAGACTTGGAACCAACCCAAATGTCCATCAGTGACAGACTGGATTAAGAAAATGTGGCACATATGCACCATGGAATACTATGCAGCCATCAAAAAGGATGAATTAGTGTCCTTTGTAGGGACATGGCTGAAGCTGGAAACCATCATTCTCAGCAAACTGTCACAAGAACAGAAAACCAAACACCACATGTTCTCACTCATCAGTGGGAATTGAACAATGAGTTCACTAGGACACAGGAAGGGGAACATCACACACTGGGGCCTGTTGTGGGGTGGGGAAGCGGGGAGGGATAGCATTAGGAGATATACCTAATGCAAATAATGAGTTAACGGGTGCAGCACACCAACTTGGCACATGTATACATATGTAACAAAACTGCACGTTGTGCACATGTACCCTAGAACATAAAGTATAATAAAAAATAATAATAATAAAAAGTGCAAAAAAATTAAAATTAAGAAAACTTTTTAAAAAGTACTCTTTAGTCAACCCTAGGGTGTTATCCTCATGTGCCTAGTTGGGGCTGGGGTGTCACACATCTGGATTGCAGACAGTGTGAAAGGAAAAGATGATGGAGGAGAAACCCCCACTGTCTTCAGGTGCCAGCCCAGAAGTGTCACACATCACTTTCGCTCCTATTGTAGAGAACTGAGCCACGTGGCTACACCTACCTACATCAGAGACTGTGAAATGTAGTGTCGGTGGGCAGTCATAAGCCCAGCTATAATTCCATCTGAGACATGGAAGTGAAAACTGCTGTGTCCGACACAGCAGATGTATCAGCAGATGTATCCCCTTCCTATCAGGAAGGGGAAAACAGGTAAGGTGGGCAGCTTCATTCTCTGTAACAGTGATTAGGAGGCAAGCTCTGCAATGATCAGCTGTTCAAATTTGACTCCACTATTTCCTAACTGTGTGACCTTAGTTAACCAATATCACATCAGTTTTCTTATCTGTAAAATGTGGCTAGTAATAGTCGCCAACTCACTGGACTGGTGGGAAGGGCAATACATTAAAGTTCTTCTGATAGTGCTTGGTGCACAGTAAGTTCTCAGTATTGTTAAAATTTTATGATTCTTATTTTATAGTCTTTTAGAGATTGTTTGACTTTCTCTAATTCTTGGGGTGTTCATTTTACTCTTTCCTTCCTTGAATATATTTCCCTCACGGAATTTGTTTCCTAGTATGGTTTGTGATTTTATTTCTGTTAAGCACATCAGCAACAGAGATTATCTCCTATGGACCACTCATATGCTCAGGATTGTGGGCTCCTCTGTAGAGGGGTTCCATGGTGGCCTCTGCCAGTTCTCTAGTAGCTTTATTGGTTGGAACAGTTTTCACTTCCATTCTCAAACCAACATTCTGCAGTATTTTCACTAATTAAGTAAGGCGACTTGCAGTAAGGCGACATTTTCACTAATTATTCAAGCATGAGTCATACTTAGAATTCTCATTTCTCTAAGGTGACATTATTTCCATAGAGGGTCTCAAACAGATGGCAAGCTCCCCAGATGATCAGGTTATTTCTAATCTTCCCTTCAAGCAAAGGGCAGCCCTTCGAAGTTCCCAGTTTAAGGCAGGTGGTTCCCTTTAACTCCCCATCTTGCACAGGCCTGAGGTCTCATTTCCTGTTTCCAGATGGGAGAAAAACCTCCACCCAGCCCTGAAGGCCTTTACACGGGTCCTCTAGCATCAGCTCCCTTTTACCCCAACACTTTCGGTTCCTCTTCTTTTCTGGGACATGAGCATTTTCTTCTCTGTCTTTCAAGCTCTGCTATACATTTAAATACAATTTTTAAAACGTTCTGCTGAGCATATCTGTGTGTTAAAAGTGGGAGGGGGCATTTTACATCTGCTGTGTCGGACACATTCTTTACCAGTTCGTTTTATGCCTAACGGATAGAGAAAGAAGAATTCCTTTCAGGGGAGAGTGCTATATTTGCTAGAAAATAATATGTCATAAGCCACAAGGGGTGAGATTATGAGATAAGAAAGGTAATTCTGACAACCCACCACTCACTGGTCAGCCTGCACGGGGATTCCAATATCTGGGCCCTCCCCACACTCCAGAAAAAATGAACACCCTTGGCCAGGCGCAGTGGCTCACGCCTGTAATCCCAGCACTTTGGGAGGCTGAGGCAGGTGGATCACAAGGTCAGGCGATCAAGACCATCCTGGCTAACATGGTGAAACCCCCTCTCTACTAAAAATACAAAAAAAAAAAAAAAAAAAAAATTAGCCGGGCATGGTAGTGGGTGCCTGTAGTCCCAGCTGCTCCATAGGCTGAGGCAGGAGAATGGCGTGAATCCAGGAGGCGGAGCTTGCAGTGAGCCCAGATCTCGCCCTGTACTACGGCCTGGGTGACACAGCGAGACTCCGTCTCAAAAAATAAATAAATAAATAAATAAATAAATAAATAAATAAATAAACAAACATAAATAAATAAATAAATATAAATAAACACCCTTATCTTTCCACAGTCTGGGTTCTGCCTGATGGACCAACAAGCCCCACTATGGAAAAAAGGAATTTAATCAGTTCTTTTGTATTGAAGGCTCTAAAATCAGAGGAATTGAGATGAGAAAAGAAGCAAAGAGAGGAAAGGGATCTCAGTGTCCAAGGGTTAGATACCAGACTAAGCATAGAGGTGGACTGTGGCCCAGGAAATACCAGAGGGGCACTGTGTGGCCCACCCCAGCTCTGGGGCCTGGGACAATTTCCAGGACTAAGTTGTGATAAGTGGGCAGACTCTTTTCCCAGCCTAGACTTTGAGGCTTTGTTCCCTGGCCTCATCACCACACCCATCTCCCTCCCCCACAATTCTTAGGCCCCTTGTATGCTGAGTCCCCTGGCTGGAAAGAGATGAGTAGATACCCCTGCTACGCTTATTGCCAATAAGAACATTTACAACTATTCATGCAGCACTGCATAATTCATAAAACACCATGCTTCAGCAAGTATTTTACAACTATCCAGTCAGGTGATTATTTTTAGTTTTATTTTACGAACTAAAATTTAACACCTCTCCACTGCAGAAAAAGTGGAGAGGAAAAACAAATATATACTTTTATAAGTTGTGCGCTTTCCCTGTACCCATCCTTACTCTATTTTACACAATTAAAAACATCAAAATCGAAAGCTAAAATTTTTGCATTTAGATTATTTACTTCACAAATTTCAGAGTATGTCAAAAAAAAAAAAAAAAAAAAAAAAAAAAAAAAAGAACAGCTATTGGCCTCTATTCATCTAAAGAGAAAAAGAACTCACCAAAGCTGTTTCTTTCAGAAACAAGACTCTGCCCCAAAGGGTGACTCTCACTCCTACACTCTGAGTTAAAGGAAGCAAAATGCCGGTATTCTCAGAGTAGCCCTTCTGTCTTGGTTTTAAGCCAAGAGGATTCCATAATTTTGAGAGGCAGTGTCAAAGTACCTCTTTACACACTCAAGAATTTTAGGAAGTATAAAATGCTGAGCAATTATGTCATCAATTCATTTTACAATTTGAAAAACTATGCCCCTTTCAATCAACAGTGTCCATTTTAATACTGAAATGGCAAGTCTACATTCTACAAATTGAAGTCATACACAAACTGAGTGAGAGAAGCCAAATCTGAGTCCAGTCAGACCTTTTTGTCAGTTGCTCAGATCTAATTCAGTAATAGGGAACAAGTCAAAGGATTACTTCTAGAACTGTCTGCAGTTGGCAGATCCATTCTTCCTACCTGTAATTGTGAAATTTCAAATGTTGGTCAATAACTAAAAAATAAGGACTTGGGGTATCAGGTTCTAGCAACTGGCGTAAGGTTGTAAACCACACCCAAAGCCATGAATCCAACTAGCTGACAGCATGCTTCTCTCCCACGTTGCGGACTCTAAGCTCATGGCTCTGGTTCACGGCTGTGGATACTTAACTTGAAGTTCATGGCTCAAAACTTGTGGCTGTAGTTGATAGCTCTGGTATAAGGTTTTGGGTTAATGTCTCTGGGTTTGTGACTCTGGCTTCATGGCTCTTCTTCATGGCTCTGGGTTCATGGCTTTGGGTTGATGGCTCTGGTTTCATGCCTATGGTTTGTGGCTCTGGTTTATGGCTGTGGGACCCCAGGTTCTGGCAGGCTGTGCCACCTGCGGTCCTTGCCCAGGCCAAAGTAACCTGAGACACAGCATGATGGGTCAAGAAAATCATGCAATAGCTCACTTCCTAGCACCTCCAAGGAAATAATCAGTCCATAGTCCAATATTTATTAAAGTCCTGCTTATGCCCCTGCCCCATTCTAGACCTTGAGAGAATCAAGTGTCAGGGAGTGAAGCAAGGAAAAGAAAGAAAGATGAAAAAAATGAATAGAACACTGCACCACAAAAAAAAAAGATCACTGTTCAGTTTGGAAAAGAAGGTAGCTATGAAGGAACATTTAACAAGAAAAAATGCAGAAGAAAGAGTCAGAAGAATGTACATGCTGGGAGGGGGCTGTTAGGGGAGTTCAAAGGATGGCAAGTTGGGGGAGAAAGGAGTGTGCCAGACTATTTGGTTATGAGATCAAAGATTCATTATAATATTTCTACAAGAGACGAAGCCTCCAGTAGACCAATCCAAAGAGTCCCTCTTAGTACAGAAATTATATAGAAAAAAAATGAATGGTTCAGTAATCATTAGACTAGTTGCAAAAAGAATGTTTGGTTAAAGGTCTAGACTCTTGACTGATAGCTGGGTGGGTAGGTGATTAGTTTCCCAGAACAAGTCTTAATCCCATTATAGTTTCCAGAAAATAGGTTAAGCATTTTACCAGGAATGCTGATTTCCCAGAACCAAGTTCTGAACTTCATATCACAAAAAATTCTGTCCCAGTCTACGTTTAGGACAATTTTTCTTTTACAACAACCACGTCCATGCCTTTCATGGCCTTTTCTTTCCCTATAAGGCAACAAAGACCACAAAACTCATATTTATATTGTGTAGAGTTCCTGCCAAAGACCAGGTCTGGACTTGAACATTTGTCCTCTAAGGAGAAGGATGACCTTGATTAGTTTGCTCTGATGTGGGAAACATACAAGAACAGATTTGGGGGTATTTGGGCCTAAAGCTTCTACAATTTGGAGGAAACTCGCTACTCAAAAAATGTAAGATTATGAATATAAAATTAGGAATAAAATGAGCATTTATTTAGAAAAAGAAAAGAAATCACCTTGGTGATTCAGGTCCTATTCTTCAGAAACCACTTTTTCGGAAATGGTTACATTGTACTGCTTCCCAACTGCACCCTGGCTTCCTCTCCCCACCTATATTACAACAGCTCCCAGCAGCCCCTGGCTCCCACAGGGACACCAAAGCTTGAGCTTTCTTCTCCTTCCAGTGAGTTGACTCTGATGTGATTCTCCTGTAGGTTCAATTATAGCCTCCCAGCCCCCTGACTTGTTACTCTGGGCAGTTGGTACCCAGTCACCCTGCCCTGGCTTCACTTATCAACTAAAAATGATAATTTCCTAGAGAACCAAGGGAATTATCTGTAGATGAATTCACTAAGTATTTTTTTATTTTAAATTTTATTTTATTTTAAGTTTCAGGATACACGTGCAGGATGTGCAGGTTGTTACATAGGTAAGTGTGTGCCATGGTGGTTTGCTGCACTTACCATCCCATCACCTAGGTACTAAGCCCCACATGCATTAGCTCTTTATCCTGATGCTCTTCCTCCCTCTGACCCCCCATCAGGCCCCAGTGTGCATTGTTCCCTTCCCTGTGTCCATATGTTCTCATTGTTCAGCTCCCACTTATAAGTGAGAACATGCAGGATTTGGTTTTCTGTTCCTGGGTTAGTTTGCTGAAAATAATGGCTTCCAGCTCCATCTATGTCTTTGCAAAGAACATGATCTTGTTCCTTTTTATGACTGCATAGTATTCCATGGTGTATATGTACCACATTTTCTTTATCCAGTCTATCATTGATGGATTTGGGTTGATTCCATGTCTTTGCTATTTCAACAAGTATTTTTTGACCATTGTTACATGCCAAGCACTGTTCTGGGGTGGGAATAAACTTTCTATTAATTGAAGTTAACATCTAAGAATATTTTGAGAAGGTAGAGTCTCATTCCTTCATGTATGTCACAATATTTACTGACAATCACCTATATACCAGGCTTGAGCCACCACCAACCACGTAAGGTAGACACAGTTAAAATGTTACCAGTTTACAGATGAGGAAACTGGGGCTCTCAGAGAAGTTAAGTAGCATGCCGATGGCAGAGCCTGCAGTTTAAACCTGGGTCAATCTTCAGAGCCAGAGGCCTTACCCACTCTCTATGCTATCAGAACCTACTGTTTATAATGCACACACACACATTCACACACATATAATATATATTTGTGCTTTACAATTTACAAAGCATATTCACATAAATTGCAACATTTATCTTTTCAGCCACTGTGTGAAAAATAAAGGAGAAAGTGAAGGAGAAGCTCTGGGCCCTCATCCTGGCTAGTCAGCTGTGGAATCTTGGGTGAAACACTTACTGCAGTAAAATTGGGGGTCTAGATTAAATTATTTCTAAGACCTAATAGTTCTGCCCTCCTTTGATCTTTGGTCAGCCAACCGTGACCATATGTCACTTCTCACAGGCCTCTTTGGCGTATGGGCAGAATAAGAGAAGGAAATAGGTGGGAAGAAAAGGAGAGTAGAGATTTAAGGCAGGGATTGAATCTACTCAGAGGCGAGAGCAAATGTGCAGCTGCGGGAAAACTCTGAGCTCCCTGGCCAAATACCCACAAAGCTGGAGAGTCCACTAGAAGCTGAAGTTTGTTTCTGCTCCACAGTTGTCCACAGGCAAACTTTCTGAGCTCTGTCTTTATAGACCGTAGTCTATTAAGTCACCCTTTAACACTCCTCCTCCAGCCCTTTCATTCCATTTCCAGCGGCTAAAAGCAAACTTTTGTCTGTGCTAAATAGAGTCCATAAGGAACCCCTCACAAGACCAAATTCCAGGCTCTGCTTTTCAAGTGAGGGGTGCAGGTGAGGTGTGATCTCACAAGCAAAGGCCAGGATGCCCATGACAGTTCTGAGGGGCCAAGATTCCTGAACTGCGTTTTAAGGAAAGGAGGAAACTAATTCCTAAAATATATAATCACTCTGGATAATTTCCTTCCTTTCAGTTGACTTTTTTCTTTCTTAATGTTATATCTTACTTTTCTCTCTCTCTGTCATTTTTTTTGTTGTTGAATACCCATAAGTGGTTTTTATGTTTTTTAATAAGGTAAAATTTATGTAGCATAAAATTCACCATTTTATTTTAAAATGTACAGTTTAGTGACTTTCAGTACATTCACAATGTTGTCCACTAGCACTACTACCTAATTTCAGAACATTTTATTTTCTTCTTCACATGGCGTTCTCCACAAATACATATACGTATATTTTTCCTCTTCAGTTCATCTCGATTCTTCAATCCTTCAGTTTCCTAACCCGAGCTAATAGCAGACTTTAGGGGATGTGCAGACCACTAAAATTAAAATCAGATTTTCAAAAGGATCATGGTCCTGCACAATTACAAGTGATGGCAGCTCTGGTCGCAGTTTTGTTAAGCTGAAAGAAGAGTTTTAAAAGCCTAAAGTTGAGTCATGTAGCTGAAATGGCAGGTGCATGTTTGTACATAAAGGACCTTCCTTCTAAGGTCACAAGCAACTATTTCAATTAGAAGATGTCCTGTGGGGTCAAAAGAAGCAATGCTTGTTTAAAATCCTTGAAATTAATTAGATTGACAAAAGGAATATAAGTAAATTAATTAGTTGTAAATGTCCTTTGCACAAAGTCCAAAGTTAAATCCATCTGCAGCTAATCTAGACACTGCCCATAATTGGGAGTAATTTAGCTATAGTGACTCTCAACAATGACACCACCTCCCTCTCTGGCAGTTAGTTACCACGACATCCCCTAAGTCACATGGTTCTGTGAATTTGAGTTCTGCCACTCTCTGGAGCTTGCCGCGGCCTCAAGACTGGTTTTTGGGGGTCTCCCCTACGATCCACTGGCACCTTTCTGCCAGGAACTCCTCTTCATATAATGTATTACTCTAACATTCAGAAAACTTCACTTCCCCCACCCCAATTACCTATAAAATGAAAAACAAAAACAAAAACAAAAAAAACTTAGCCCTTCTCCCTGTGGTTTCTCACATTAAAAAACTTAGCCCTGGCCAGGCGCGGTGGCTCAAGCCTGTAATCCCAGCACTTTGGGAGGCCGAGGCGGGTGGATCACAAGATCAGGAGATCGAGACCATCCTGGCTAATATGGTGAAACCCCATCTCTACTAAAAACACAAAAAACTAGCCGGGCGTGGTGCCGGGCACCTGTAGTCCCAGCTGCTCGGGAGGCTGAGGCAGGAGAATGGCGGGAACCCGGGAGGCGGAGCTTGCAGTGAGCCGAGATCGCGCCACTGCACTCCAGCCTGGGTGGCAGAGACTCCGTCTCAAAAAAAAAAAAAAAAAAAAAAAAAAACCACACACACACACACAACACTTAGCCCTTCTCCCTGTGGTTTCTCACATTTTAAAATCCAAAGTTCTTCCTCCTTGTTGTTCCCCCATGAACTTCTCTTTAGTCAAACTGTCCTGCTCACTATCACCCAAACATGTCATGCATATCGCCATGTTCACGCCTTTCAGCCATCTCCCTTCCTAGAACGCTGTGCCTTATCTTTTTAAACTCTAAATCCTGCCTGGGCTTCCCAAGCCTCATCTTCCCCCTCCCCAGGGCTCTCCTGGGCCATCTCAGTTTCCTTGGCTCTTCTGTCTGAATTCTTCACCACATTCTACCCTGTTTCCTCTCTTATGTT
The DNA here is from genome assembly GCF_047675955.1 of Chlorocebus sabaeus. Lineage (NCBI taxonomy): Eukaryota > Metazoa > Chordata > Mammalia > Primates > Cercopithecidae > Chlorocebus > Chlorocebus sabaeus. The sequence continues at coordinate 63,271,342 of NC_132928.1, forward strand.
TCTATGTCATGTTCTAATTTCATTTGACTTGGTGTCCTCTCACTGTCTCTGACCCAATCATAGTTCTTTGTGGATAGAGCTTTGTGTGCAGTCATTTAGAAATCTCTACCACCACACTGGATGTAGTGTTTTGAACATGGTAGGAATGCTATTTATTGAGAACAGAGCACAGGCTGTGTCAGATCTTCCTGGATCAAAATTCTTGGTCCATTTTTAACTTGCTATATGTTATTCAGTTATTTGATTGTTTAAAGCTTCAGTTCTTCACTTGTAAATGGTAATCATTGTAGTTCCCACCTCAAAGGGATGTTGCAAGGATTATGTGAGATAAAGCACATAGAGTGTGCAGGACAGTCTGATACAGAGTTCTCCATGCATGCAGGTGAGGCACTGTCATCCTTAGCACCAGCTATTACTGGAAGTAAAGACGGTCCCTTAAGTGAAGATGAACCGACACAACAGTGAGGGAGCCAGCCCTCTCCAACACACTTAAAACTGGAAAAAAAAAAAAAAACTGACCTCAACCCTGCAGGAATGTTGGGGGAGGGAAAAGTTCAGAGAAAACAAAGCTAGATAAGCTGGAACTGGATTCATAAAGCTACTTCATACCAGTGATTTTCAACCAGCAAATTACCACCTGTCAGCAGACCCGTGAGACTGCCCCTGCCAGACCCCTTTCCCCTCTCACATCCACAGGCACAGCTCCCCACAGGCACTTTCACCACGTGTGTCTTCCAAATCCCTCCCAACCATCAGTGACTCGACTTCTCAGTTCCCAAACAACTCATGTCACCACCTCATCTGCCTGGCACTGCCATCCCCATCAGTGAGTGTAAGAGTTTGAGGAAAATAAAAACACCCTCTCATTAGAGAAACTTGGGGATTCTGTATTAGGCTCAGAGCCCAGAGCTGCTCCCAATAGTACCAGCTAATTCCACACTGTTACAGGTCTGGAGGTGCCTGTGCTTCACACTTGGCATGTTTCTGTTCCTTTAGATTCCTCTTAGCTTTCTTCCCGTGACTGTAGACAACAGGAGGAACATGAGTAGCTTCTGTGCATCCCTGTGGAACTGCCTTGTCTCTTGCCTGTTGCTGCTCCCACAGAGTAATGTGAGGCCAGCACCTACTTTTCACCATGTTATCGATGCTCTGTCTTTCATACCAGGGAGCAGGTGCTGCCAAGATGGGGATCGTGTTTGTTAAAAAATTAGTTCAACAAGCATATGCCTGGCATACTTCCTAAGTACTAGAAAAGAGTGATAAAGAAGACTTATTTCTTCTACGTCTAGTATTACCCCTCTTCAATCCACATAGAGGGCAGAGTGCTGTTTCTGAAATATAAATCAGGTCTCATCCCTCTCCTGCTCATAGCAACTCCCTGCTCAGCCAGATCATCCTTCAGCTTCATCTCCAGTTTATTAAAAACAGACAAGCGAGTGCAGAAACATCTGGGATGTAGAGCTAAGAAAGGTTGGTTTGCCGCAGTCCCAGCTCCGGAAGAGCATCTTTAAATGCAGCAATTGCTTGCTGATATATGCAGAAGTCATACGGAGATCGCTGTGGGTTTGCAGAGCTAGGTTCTTGGCCTAGAGAAGCAGAGGGTCCCTCTGGAGGCCATGGCAAACTGAACTTTCTCCCCAACAATGCTTCCTCAGAAGGTGAATATTCTGACTCCAGTCTTCATGCTTCTCTGCCAGGGGCTCTCTTTCTGTCAAGTCCTCTGAGTATCTTTCTAAAAGTGATCATTCTTCCAGGCATTACACAGACCTGAAAGCAGTTTGTTTTGCTGGGAGCCTCAAGATACTCAATAATGTCATGTATTTCCCTGGAATGTCCTGCCTCCTCTTCACCAGTGCAGTTCCTTCACTTCTCCTGAGATCAGGCTGAAAGGTCGCCTCCACCAGGAAGCCCTCACAAATTCACATCCTTCATTTCTAATCATTTATCCATTCTGTCACCTTCCAGCAGTTTTGTGGTTATGTGTTCAGTTTTGACTGTGACATTCTTCACTTGCTGATATGTTGTTGTCACTGCAGATCCTTTATCCAAAACCTGTGGAGTTAAATGTGTTTTAGAATTCAGACCTTTTCAGATCTTAGAAAGATGACAGAGGTTCTGGGGTGGCACTCATAATCAAACACATTAATATTTGTTCAGTGAAACTTATGAATATTCATGGTAAGTGGAGTATATAAAAATTGTAATTAGCTTCTTATCAGTTCAGGTCAGGTTTTGCCACAAATGAATCCAGTGTTTCAGAAGTGTGGACCTGAGCTATTTAACAACCATCGTTACCGAACCTCCCCCATGCTAGCACTCTGCTGTTGTGTGCAGTATCTCATTTAATCCCACAACAGTCCCACACGAAGGAGGTGTTGTTTTCCACACATCATAGATGAGAAAAATGAGACTCAAAGAGATTATATAATTTGCCCCAGGTCAAATCTCTAGCAAATGCAGGCACCAGCATTCAAACCCAAGCCTGCCATAAGCTCAACGCTCATCATCCATACAGTTTTCATATTGCATGTTTTTCCTTATGCGCCTCTACTTACAGGGTTCCATGTACCAAGTAGAACATATAAATGCTTACCAATGAGGATAAACAGACAGAAGAGTATTTAATTTTTTTTCTTCGTAATTCACAGGTTATACTTGTGGTCTTCCAAAAAGACTATACAGCATTTTAAATGTTAGTTCTGTAGTGTCTCAAGCCCCTAGAAGCCCAGAGGTGACTAGCGCAGACAAAGTCACTGACAAGTACATCACATGACAGGTCCCAGCCAGGCAGCACATGGGCCCACTGACCATCACATGTATTCCCAGCTCACACAGAATCAACGGTTAACACTTAAAGCTCGGGAGATTGCAACTAAGAGTCCAAATCATTTCTCTAAATGTTAAAACTATTTTTTTTAATTGTTTATACTTCTTTCCCTTGACAAATTGGATACTCTCACAACACAGTGTCTGCATTCCTTCATGGCAGTAATCAGATGATGCTGAGTAGCAGGTTAGATGGAGGAAGTACTCTCCAATTAGCCACAGTTTCTCCACTGCTCCACACCTAGATTCTGAGGGAATTTCAGTTTGGGACCACCATACCTGATGGAGAGGGTCAAAAGCAGTAAGCTTGCCCTGTCATGCCTCTGCCCCGACCCTCCCACTTCTCAGCAGGCTGACAGTCTTTTTACCGATTTGAGCAAGGTGAATGTGTTGTGTAGTTCCTCCATTACAAATCAAGAACTTCCAGTAAGGATGACATTGTAAGATCACAGTTTCAGCACTACCACAGCCACCACTATGCAGCAAGGGGAGACAGAGATAGAGATAGGGATAGAGATAGAGAGAGAGAGAAACAGAGAGAGAGAGAGAGAGAGAGAAACAGAGAAACAGAGAAATAGAGATAAAGAGAATATGACATTTCTTACCCCACTTAGAAGCCAGATATACAATTCCTCGTGCCAGAGACAGAAGAGAAATTGAGGTGGTAAAGCAGACTAAAGCACAGCTATTGGGCCCATGAGTCAGAAGGACACAGAAGTGGCCCCTGTGTCAACCCCTAAGAGGCAAAGTTTCTATGTGAAGCAGAGCAACCAGAACCTAGATCACTTTTTGAGCCCAGGTTCCACCACCCTTGAAAGGAAGCAAGAAAAGCTACAACACACAGCTGCTTCAGGGTCATGGCTTATAGAAAACTGTGTGACTAGAGAGTCTAGATGAAGCAGACATCAGGAAAAGATGCCAGCCAACTGCTGGCTCCACGACTGTATCTGTGATGTTCTCAATACTGCCTGAGCCACCAACACAAGATCTGGTTCTGGACTTGGGGTAGTGGGGAGAGGATGGAATGGGGGTTGATGATTGATAGAGAAGGCTAGGTAGAGGCAACTGCAAAACAGCTGGCCAGAAAGGGGTATCAGGTTGTGGGGAGGAGAAAGAGAGTTAGTGAGAGAAAAAAAGAAATTCCCACTTAAGCTGAGCCTCCAAGCAAAAATTCCAAAAACACATGAGGAAAATACACAAGCAAAATAACTAGCAAGGTTGATAATGAGATTTATTCACTTCAAAAGACGAATTCTTGTTCAGAAAAGGAACAGAAAATGCCAGAAAACTAGACTCAGAAAAATTTATAGCTAAGTAGACATTTTAAATATGTTTGAATAACCACCAGAAGAACACAAATATAATCCCTATTTTCCCAACTAGCAGAAATAAGAGGGTAAGGAAGAAGACGATCAGTCCAACAGAAAGTAGGAAAATGAAAAATAAGAGAGGGGAAATCAGGGAAGAATATACCGGATAATGAAGAAATACTTCCTAGATTTTCCTAGCTTCCAGTATGATCAACCGAAATCCAAGACCAGTGACCTTTACCAGACCAGTGACCTTTCTCGAAGTCAGCAAAAACACCTTCAGGTAGGACCTAGTAGAGTTTACAGTGGAATTTTATGTGAAGACAGGCAAGTTTTCCTTTTAACCCACATTGGGAACCCAGATATTTGCCCGTTATCATCTGAAGCCCACTATGCAGGAAGCACTGCCTTAGGGCTGTCATTACCAAGCACAGAATCCCTCAAGGGGGTATGTTTGTTTGGTGAACTCTCAGGGAAACTCTAAGGAATATATATAAGGGTAGCACTAAAATCTGGACAACCAATTGTACCAGAGCTTGTCAAGGTCACTGTGGGCAAAAGAACCTTGACCGGATCTGCTCAATGATTGCCCTTCCTCTTACAACCAACCCCGCATCCTGTCAGCTACATTTACAATTCTGTGATTGGATTTCAAGCAAATACTCCCTCCCATGAATACCATAACCTGAATCGGGGCAATGATTTTGTTAGTCTTCCGAAAATTTCCAAATTTTCCAGATGGGTTCAGTTTCCTGGGCCTGGGAGAAAAAGCTCACTGGGCTGTGTGCCCCAGCGTCCTGAGAGATGAGGTGCTTGCCAAGTTTTCTCTCTGGGAGCCAGAAATGTAAAGCAGATAAGGTAAATTGCATTGTTGTTTTGGTTTGGACCTGAGAGGCAAACATCCAATTTGAGATCAAATAAATGGATTCTGGGCCTGAATAAGCTGATTAAATAGGATTCACTCTAGAGCAGTCTGAAAATTAGAAAGAAGCACTGCAAAATTTTGCCTTTACTTTCTGGGCTAAAAAGGAGAAGCTCCCCCAAGGAGGGGACCCATTTATACCAGATACGATGTTTTACAATTAGAAAAGTACAACTACAGACTTGGAAAGTAGAAAAGAGTCTTATAAATTTTGACTTGAATGAAGATAAGCAGAATTTAAATTTACAGCACCAATGTTTCCAAAATAATGACAGCTAACATGTATCGAGTGCTTACTATGTGCTTGACACTGTTTAAAGTATGTAATAATTACATAATATTTCTTAACTCACTGCTTGAAAAAATAAAAAACAAAGCCAAATACCCCAAATCCTCTCAGGTAAGTGTTATTATCTCTCCTTTACAGATGAGAAAACTGCTGAAGAACAACCAGTATGTGCTGGTGCTGAGATGGCCACCGAGGATGTCTGTCTGACTCCAAAGCCCATTTACTTAACTATTAGTCTGTCTAGAAAATAGTCTTACCTTCAATGTACTTAGTAATACTTAACAATGTACAGTATTAGTCAAAAAAAATTACAGAATCTTTGTGTCTCACCTATAATGTAGCCCATGCATTGTTTTCTTTCTTAGTAGCTCTCCCTAGTCTCTAATTTACAGAATTCCAAGTTGTTTGAGAATCAACATCTCAAAGAGGGGCACTCCTTGGTCCTAGGAGGTGAACCATGATTCATTTGAGCCACTAAGGCAATCTTGTTTCTCTTTGCTGGGGATTGGAGGGCATGTAACACAGAGAACTAGCCATTGAGAACTAGAAAAATTCTGGTGGCAGAATCTGGGGAAATTTTGCTCCATGATAAACAGAGCATGAGGAAGTCTGCTGCATTTTCTCTTTTTCGAATGGGAGTGTGTAAAGTATGATGCTTGGAGTTGAGGCAGCCATTTTAGGCTTGTCTGCCTATGGACAAAAAGCCAATATGCTGAGGATGATAAAGCAGAAAAGGTTTTTAAAAGCCTGACTCTCTAATGACAGACTGAGCCAATAAACCAAACCTGGAATCCTCTATCTCCAGACTTTTTGCTACATGGTATAATTACATATCCTTGATGCTTAAGCCATTATTAAGCATACGTCACTGTATCCAAATGCATTCCAACTTACACATACATCTTTTGTCTATGTATAGGCATATCATATATTTATACATTTTTCACCTTTCTTTATTCCAGTTGACTTTTAGCTGTGTAGCCAAACAAAACCAGTCAGTCAAGAAAGGAAAGGAAATACATTTTGAAAGCAGTTTATTAATACTCTTCTGGAAAAAAAAAGTTCAAGATTTCTGTACTTTCATTTACCAAGCCCCTTCCTAAATCTACCTTAAATGCAGTCATTTGCAAGCTATGACTGAGCAGTAAACAAAATAAAATATACGCCCAGGTCCTTCCTTAGTAAAATAAGCAGTTTGAACCAGATGATTTTTAGGTAAATTTTAGCACTGACATTTATACTTTAAGAAATGTGTACCTTTTTTTTTTTTTTTGAGACGGAGTCTCGCTCTGTTGCCCAGGCTGGAGTGCAGTGGCCAGATCTCAGCTCACTGCAAGCTCCGCCTCCTGGGTTCACGCCATTCTCCTGCCTCAGCCTCCTGAGTAGCTGGGACTACAGGCGCCCGCCACCTCGCCCGGCTAGTTTTTTGTATTTTTTAGTAGAGACAGGGTTTCACGGTGTTCTCCAGGATGGTCTCTATCTCTTGAGTTGGTGATCCGCCCGTGTCTGCCTCCCAAAGTGCTGGGATTGCAGGCTTGAGCCACCGTGCCCGGCCAAGAAATGTTTATCTTGTAAAAATTTCTAGCAATTACCTATAAATAATGACCACGTCTTTAAATACTTCATAAAATAGTAATAATTTCTCAAGAGTTTTAAATCCTTTCCCTCTACCTATCTCAGTTCCTCATCAGAAAAATGTGAAAAAATAAACTGATGCTCTCTAAGGTTCTTTTCATCTGGGGCACTCTTGAATCTGGCCACAATCTGAAGTACCTGGTTCTAATCCTCACTGACTTCTACTCAAAGCTTATGTAGTCAGGTACCTGGCAATATGTAAATCGTACATAGCACTTTCTGGAACACATACTTACTTTAATATTAAATTAAATATTTCCTTTCCTTTCTTGAATTAAAAGTTAATGGACTCACTTGGACTGTGAGCTCCTTATTCACCTTCTGTATTCTCAATGCCCAACACAACATATAGTATATAGTAGGTACTTCATAATTACTGATTTTCCAATAACGGCTACCACTTTTTGAGCATCTACTATTTCAAAGACATTTTGAAATAGGGTTTCTAAAATTCTCACAACAATCCTGCAAGGGTAGTATTTTTACATTTATAATCTACGTAAAATTGGGCTGCCCACAGGTCAATCTCAGCATAGCGTCACATCCAAAATAAACACAAATCCAAACCCAACAACATTAAGAAATTGTGTAGGTCTTTAGTGAAGTCTATTACATTGTAAAACATACAGGAGAAACTCCCTGTACCTGTCTTCCCAAAATCTCAGTACCACGAACATCCCCAATCTCCACCCTTTCCAAACTCCCAAACAAAACTCTTGCCTCCTCCCAATTCTAGTTCTCTCCATTCGGTTCTCTTCTGTCCTTTCGGGAGTGGCCTCATGCCCTGTATGACCTAAATTAGTCAAAAAGTTTAACCTCTTCAAGCTCTCCAGTTTTCCCCAGTGTCCATTGATTTTCCCAAGTACACGCTACAAGAATTGATCGCACCAGTATTTGGACGCAGTCCTCTGATCCAGAGCCAGTGTCATTCCACAACACCATGCAATAGCTGTGCTTTGCACTGCTTATGCAAAGTTTCTCTGTCATGGATAGATATCCATTAACTAGTGACTGCCTCCCAACCACCTGAGGAGGTCCTTAAAAACACTTCTGCTCCTCACACCAGTCCCTGTGAGTCAGTGTCCTAGGGTGAGACCCAAGATTCCACATTTTTAACAAGCTTTCCAGGTGAAGCTGAGGCATAGTCAGGTTTTGAAGTACTGCTTTATACTGCAAAGGCTTTAGAATTGAGCTACAGAATAGCTCACGCCCATAGGAAAAGGAACATTCTACCCATTTTAATGTTTCATCTTCCCCTACAACATAATGTTCCAGACACACAGGCTGTCCTCAACGCCTGAACACCGTGGTTTAAAAATGTTAGTGGTGACGTGCAACTCAGAATGTATTCACCGGAGAAACTGTGACTGGAGATCCTAGCAGGCTGGGAGGGTGCTCCAGAGCTTTGCGTCCCTTCCCAAAATGATACTGCGAGAAGATATACATAGAAATCTCCACTGGGGCTATCAGGAAAAATGTATCCCGACCCCAATTCCACTCCTATCTCAGGCGTTGATGGCACGAGGGGAAGTTCAGATGGTGTCAGAGAGCAGAGAATTCTAGTATTAAGGGGAAGAAGTCAGAAAAGGTGTCGTCTACAAAACCTACAGGAAGTAGATCCCCTGTATGGAGAGATACAAACAGCAAGATTTTCAGGGCCCCTGCAGTGGCTTCTCACACAGAATCAGGGCTCTGACAGAGGGAGAAGTCATTCACTGGGCAGAAGAGGCATTTTGAGGAAGGGAAATAGGAGGGCTCAAGGCCTTAGATCCCTCAGGCAACTGTAGCCAGGGATCCTGTCCAGGATCAAAAAGATGGGACAGACAGGCATATCCCAAGGGCAAGCCTTTCCTCAAGCAAGTTCTCACTACAGAAGTTCCCTCTTCTGGGTCTTTCTCAAAGCTCTGCTCTCTTTAGAAAAGACTTCAGCATCAAGAGGTGCCATCAGAGACCCCTCCAAGGGTTTTAGTCACTGAAGAAAAAAGATTTGGCCTCATTATAAGGTGATCTTACCACACAGTTCTGAAGACAGTTTGGGAGTGAGGACTAGTGTTATTTGAAACTCAATTGCATTGCATGATTAGTAGCAATGCTTGTCAACAAACATTTTTCAAATACTTACTGATGCACTAGGCCTGGGGAACATGCGGCAAGAGTGAATCAATCCTTGGCAGGGCATCGAGTACCAGAAATCAGAACACATGATTCGACAAGCATAAATGTCCTTATGAGTCTGCTGGAACAGAAAAATTGAATACAGAACTAGTTCAGATAATCCCAAACATTTGCTTGCTCAAAATAAGGCTGGGAAGGTCAGTGGGATCATTGATCACAACAGTCAATTGGGTCTGCAATGTGTGGTTAAATCCAGTGTCGCTAAAATGTAAGTTCTGATCCAACATCAAACATGGGTTCTGTACAGCCATATCTTTACAAGGGAATGAGATTTCACCCCTTCCCTATGGGACTTCCACAGCACATTGACAAATCAACATAATCACCTCTCGGGTTAGCTACAGGGACACGCACATGGGTAACTTTTGTTGTTGTTACTTTATGCTCCTCTACTTCTCATCCTTCCAGGTATACTCCCCACATCCTTTTTGTAATGTTCCTACCTTCAATCTTGTTTTGAATGGACTTACATTGTTCTTCCTCTCCAAGAGTGCTTTGCAGAGTTAATTTAGGCAGTGGAATCCTTTTAGCAAAACAAAGCTTCCATGCAACTTCAATATTTTAAACATATAAACCCAGATCTCTGAGTCTCTGTCCTGTCTAGACCCTGTCCACCCTCAGAAGCAACTCTGACACCTTAGGAACACAGCTGCCCTAAAACACTAATCAGTACCAGTTATTGCCTGTGAGGCAGAGACTGCAAATTACCGTTCCAGTACCGCTTTCTTCTTCTTCCTCCGCAACAGAATTCAAATTAGGGTGGGAACGAAACCAACTAAAAGACTACATTTCCCAACCTGTCTTCCTGCCAGGTAAGGCCAGTCCTGTGACTAAAGTCTGGTCAATAAGATGTAAATGGAACATATGGGACTTCCAGAAAGACTCCTTAAAACTGAGAGTTGTGCCCTTTCTGTCTTTCTATTCTTCCTTCCTGCTGCCTGGAATATGAGTATTTTGAGTAGAACTTCAGCAGCCATCTTGGACCATTAGATTACTTTAAAGGTGGTGTCTATGAACTAGAGAATATGGGGCAGAAAAGACAGACAGAATCTGGGTCTGGATGACTTCATGGCACTGCTATTCCAGTTATGACCTGCCTACTTCTGGACTTCTTTTTAGGGAAGAGAATAAGCCCCGTATGTTTGATGCAATGTTGTTCTGGTTTTTCCAAAATACGCAACCATATCAAGTCCTAAATGATACAGAATCTGTCCATAGTTAACTCTTCCAGTGAAAACTTCTACTGCAGGTCTCTTCTTATATACTATATTTGGAAAAAAAAATTATTAAGAACTAGGATAAGAACATACAGCCATTATAGTATATACTATACGGATCAGATTTGTTTATAAAATTAATAATAATAGCTAGTGTTTACCGAGTGCTTGCTGTGTGTCAGGCTATCTGTAAGCACTTGTGCATACATTATTTTATTTAATGCCCAAATTAACCACCTAAAGTAAGTAATATAGTGGACAGTTTTCCAATGGGGAAAAAATGAGGCAGAGAGGAGTTAATAACTTGCCTAAAGTCACACAGCTCGTTAGTTGCAGAGCAGAGATTTGAGATTACATCTCTCTTCCGTAACAAGGTCCAAATATAAGGGGACTTAGAGTCTAAGCAAAATAAGTGAGTAGATAAAAGGAACTTTTGAATTACTTTATCATAAAGACAATTTAAGCAGTGTACTTTAGCCTAAGATTTAAATTATGTTCACTTTCATGATCTAAACTTTAGATTGGAAAGCTCTGAAATCAAATTGACTTGGGTACAAATCCTTGCTCTATGTCTTCCCAGAAGTGTGATCTTGGGCAAAATTCGTCAGCTTCTGTGAGCCTCTGGCTGTCATGCACAGCAAGGCGTGAATTGATGAGATAATGCATAAGAAGTTTATGACACAATGCCTGCAATGATGAAGAAGCTTTTATCAATTTCGTGACACAGGCAAGGTGAAATGAGAACAATGAGTACGAATCAATCGACTTGTTTTATGAAAGAATTTGAGAATAACTCCTTGGAGAACCGGCCTAGAATAGTAAAATGTTTATGGTGTTTGAGTGCACATTGACAGTGAGAAGCTGAGCAAGATACTTCCTCTTTAGTCTCAGTTTTATTATCTGTAAAGTGGGAATAACCATATTTTCTACCCAAGGTCATTGAAAGAAAGAAATGATTACTGCAAAGTGCTACACCACACTAATTATCATTATTAACCTCCACTAGCCTTTGCCACTTCTTAGTTTTTCCACATGAAGTGATAAAATGTCTATCCCACTTTCTCGTTTTTCACACGTCAACCTGTTACTGGGATTTCTTTCATACTATAAAAAATCAGTCACGACACTTATGATTCAGAAATGTTAACCCTAATGTATGTAAAAGAATAAGAATTGGATGACAGAGAAAAAAACAGTGGCAAGCACACAAGAGTGGTATTTTTTATAGGAAAAGTGATAATTTCTGAAATTATAAAGTCTGTTAAGAGACTGTATCAAAATTTAAAACTTTTATGCATCAAAAGACACAATGAACAGAGTGGAAAAGCGACATACAAAATGGGAGAAAATATTTGCAAATTATGTATCTGATTGAGGAGTTGATATAAGAATTCCTGCAACCCAACAATGACAAAAAACCAAATACCCTGATTTAAAAATAGGCAAAGGACTTCAACAGACACTTCTCCAAAAAAGATACACAAATAGCCAACAAGTATATAAAAAGATGTTCAACATGACTAATTATTTTTTTTAATTTATATATATTGTATTACATATGATATATTAATAGATATTCCATACTATATGATATATTAATATATTGACATATTATTAATATATTCTTTATATTTTATATTAAGGCTTCATGGTGATATCTCATGGTGGTTTCAATTTATGTTGCGCTAATAATTGGTCATGTTCAGAGTTAACATGACCAATTATTAGCGCAACATAAATTGAAACCACCATGAGATATCACCACGAAGCCATTAGAATGGCTACTGTCAAAAAAGAAAAAAAAAAAACAGAAAATAACAAGTGTTGGTGAGGATGTGGAGAAATTGGAACCTTTGTGCTTTGTTGCTAGGAATGTAAATGGTGCAGCCCATCAAAAAGCTAATCCACCACAATCACCAAATAGGCTTTATCCCTGTGATGCAAGGTTGGCTCAACATACGCAAATCAATAAGTGTGATTCATCACATAAACAGAACTAAAGACAAAAAAACCACGTGATTATCTCAAAAGATGCAGAGAAGGCTTTTGATAAAATTCAACACCAATTCATTAAAAACTCTCAATAAATTAGGTATTAAAGGAACATACCTCAAAATAATAAAACCCATCTATGACAAGCCCACAGCCAACATCATACAGAATGGGCAAAAGTTGGAAGCACTTCCCTTGAAAACTGACACAAAACAAGTATAGCTTCTCTTACCACTCCTATTCAACATAGTATTGGAAGTTCTGGCCAGGGCGATCAGGCAAGAGAAAGAAAGGCATCCAAAAAGGAAGACAGGAAGTCAAACTAGCTCTGTTTGTAGATGACATGATCCTATATCTAGAAAACCCCATAGTCTCAAAAGCTCCTTCAGCTGATTAATAGCTTTGGCAAAGTTTCAGGATATAAGATCCACATACAGAAATCACCAGCATTCCTATACACCAACAACAGCCAAGCCAAGAGTCAAATCAAGAACACAATCTCATTCACATTTGCCACAAAAATAATAAAATACCTAGGAATACAGCTAACCAGGGAGGTGACACATCTCTACAATGAGAATTACAAAACACCGCTCAAAGAAATCAGAGGTGACACAAACAAATAGAAAAACATTCCATGCTCACAGATAGGAAGAATCAATATCATTAAAATGGCCATACTGCCCAAAGCAATTTAAAGATTCAATGCTATTCCTATCAAACTACCAGTGTCATTCTTCACAGAGCTAGAAATAACTTTTAAAATTCACATGGAACAAAAAAAGGAGCTCAAATAGCCAAGGCAATCCTAAGCAAAAAGAACAAAGCTGGAGGCATCATACTACCTGACTTCAAACTATACTACAGGTCTATAGTAACCAAAATAGAATGGTACTGGTACAAAAACAGACATATAGACAAATGGAACAGAATTGAGAGCCCAGAAATAAGGCTGCAGACCTACAACCACTGATCTTTGACAAAGCTGACAAAAACAAGCAACAGAGAAAGGACTCCCTGCTCAACAAATGGTGCTGGGATCTGGCTAGCCATATGCAGAAGATTGAAACTGAACCCCTTTATTACACCATGTACAAAAATCAACTCAAGATGGATTAAAAAACTTAAATATGAAACTCAAAACTATAAAAACCCTAGAAGAAAAACTGGGCAATACCATCCTAGATATAGGAATGAGCAAAGTTTTCATGACAAAGACACCAAAAGCAATTGCAACAAAAGCAAAAATTGACAAGTGGAATCTAATTAAACTTAAGAGCTTCTGCACAGCAAAAGAAACTATCAACAAAGTACATAGTCAACCTACAGAATGGTAGAAAACTTTTGCAACCTATGCATCTAACAAAGGTCTAACATCTAGCATCTATAAGGAACTTAAAGAAATTTACAAGAAAAAAACGAACACCCCTATTAAAAAGTGAGAAATGACATGAATAGGCACTACAAAAGAAGACATACATCTGGCCAACAAACATATGACAAAAGCTCAGTATCACTGATCATTAGAGAAATGCAAATGAAAACCACAACAGTCAGAATGACTATTATTAAAAAGTCAAAAAACATCAGATGCTGGTGAGGTTGCAGAGAAATGGGAATGCTTTCACACTGTTGGTGGGAGTACAAATTACTTCAATCATTCTGGAAGACAATGTGGTGATTCCTCAAAGACCTAGTAGCAGATATATCATTTGACCCAGCAATCCCGTTACTGGGTATACACCCATAGGAATATAAATCATTCCATCATAAAGACACATGCACATGTATATTCACTGCAGCACTATTCACAATAGCAAAGACATGGAATCAACCTAAATGCCCATCAATGACAGAATAAATAAAAAGAATGTAGTACATATATACCATGGAATACTATGCAGTCATAAAAAAAGAACTAGATCATGTCCTTTGTGGGAATGTGGATAGAGCTGGAGGTCACTGTCCTTAGCAAACTAATGCAGAAACAGAAAACCAAATACCATATGTTCTCATTTATAAGCGGGAGCTAAATGATGAGAACACATGGACACAAAGAGGGAACAGTAGACACTGGGGCCTACTTAAGGGTTGAGGGTGGGAGGAGGAAGAGGATCAGAAAAAACAACTATTGGGTACTAGGCTTAATATGTTGGTGATGGAATAATTGGTATAAAAAATCCCTATAACACAAGTTCGCCTATAAAACAAACCTACACATGTACTCCCTGAACCTAAAAGTTTTTATTTTTTAGATAAAATGGTGCAGCCACTATGGAAAACAGTATGATAATTCCTCAAATAAGTAAAAAATGTAATAGTCTCTCAAAAATATTAAAAATACAATTACTCTATGATTAGCAATGTCAATTCTGTTTAAATACCCCAAAGAGTTGAAAGCAGGGACTCAAACAGTTGTGCACCCATGTTCATAGCAGCACTATTGACAAAAAGGCAAGAGGTGGAACCAACCCAAACACTCAGTGACAGATGACAGGATAAACAAAATGTGGTATTTACATACATTGGAATATGATCTACCCTTAGGAAGGAAATTCTGGTACATGCTACAACATGGATGAACCTTGAGAGCATTATGCTAAGTGAAATAAAAACAACACTGTTGCAAAAAAACAAACACTGTAGGATTCTGCTTATATGAGGGACCTACTGTAATCAAATTCATAGAGATAGAAACTAGAATGGTGGCTGCCAGGGGCTGGAGGAAGGAAAGGATGAAGAATTGTTGTTCAGTGTACATAAAGTTTCAGTTTCACAAGATGGAAAAGTTCAGGAGATTGGTTGCATAAGGAATATACTTAACACTACTGAACTGTACACTTAAAAATGGTTAAAATAGTACTTTTATGTTAGTGTATTTCATTGCAATAATTTGTTTTAGAAACTGCTGTTAGAAGTACAGCAATAGGAGGAGAGTGAAAAGGACACCCCGGAAGAAAGAGCAGGTGGCAGGAGTGCAGCAGCATTATGTGGGTGTCAGTGATGCATTTGACAATGACCTCCATAAAAGTTGTGCTCCAAATTAAATTGGCCTGTTTTTGAATGCTCTCGTCTAAGTGGAATGCTGGCAGGGTGAAAACACTGCATAATCAGGAGTAAATAGGAACTACATCTGGTTGGGAAGCAAAAGGTCCACTGGGGCATGTCGGAGGCTGATGTCAGAACTGGCCTTGTTTAACAAACTCACTAATGACCTAGAAGAAGGCAGAAACAGCCACTGCTAATGAAATTTGCAAAGATATGTTGTCAGTGTCCTGGACTTGGCCATAATGGCATAAGCATTGCTGGGATGCAGAGCGATTTTCCAGTAGGTAGTTAATTGGATTAAACCAACGACTTCCTGGGATATATATAAACACTTGTTCAATTCTAACTCTTATCTCCAGAGCAGAAAGCAAATTCTGAAATGTGATGCAGTTCATCAAACTATATGTGATAGAAGCCAATGGAAGAATAGTGCTTCTCAAAGCACAATTCTGCTTGTCTTATTTACCTGTAGGTAGAAGGCAATGGAATCTACATATAAAAAAGGATATAAGAAAGGAGAAGGTGAGAGACACAGGGGACATATACTGTTTCTTTCATGGAGGGAAGTGTGGGCAAGATGCCCACAAAACCTAAATGAGCAAGGGCTCTGATGTTTGGCACAGGTTTTGCCATCCCCTCTACACTGTCAGTGGTTCCCTGGGGCCCTTAAGAGACATCTCAGATTCTTGACAATGCCCTAAATGATCTAGCCCCTGCCTACCCACCCAGTTTTTCTGTGCCACTGTCCTTCTCACTCATGCAAGAGGCATCTGCTATTTTGCCTGCCCAGTAGCAGTTTCCTTCTTCTGCCAACAGCACCACAATTTTCTTTGGCAGTTTCACTCCTTCCCCACTCTGAGTCACCATTCCACCCCCTGTCACTGTGCTTGGTTCAGGGATGGACAGAGGGCTCAAGCTGTGACCATCTGACTCCATCATAGAACTTTTAAAAGCAACTATTGCTAAGTAGCAGTTCTCCTTTTGATGAGGTTGGCTGCTGTGAGACTGATCTCAGCCTACAGGGTTTCTCAGAGGAAGGTGCTGTTGGTATTTTGAGCAGGACAGTTCTTTGTTATGCAGAACCATCTTGCATGTTGTAAGCATTTAGCATTTCTGCCTCTGTGCACTAAATTCTTAGTATTTTCTTTTTATTTTTTTCTTTCCTTTTTTTTTTTTTTTTCGTTTTGGAGACTGGATCCCACTCTATTACCCAGGTTGGAGTGCAGGAGGATGAACATGGCTTACTGCAAGCTCAATCTCCTGGGCTCAAGAGATTCTCCTACTTCAGCCTCCCAAGTAGCTGGGGCTACAGATACATAC
Source organism: Chlorocebus sabaeus (assembly GCF_047675955.1). Taxonomy (NCBI): domain Eukaryota; kingdom Metazoa; phylum Chordata; class Mammalia; order Primates; family Cercopithecidae; genus Chlorocebus; species Chlorocebus sabaeus. The sequence continues at coordinate 63,288,076 of NC_132928.1, forward strand.
CATCATACCTGGCTAATTTTTAAAAATTATTTCTAAAGAGAGGGTTTCACTATGTTGCCCAGGCTGGTCTTGAACTCCTGGGCTCAAGCAATCCTCCCACCTTGGCCTCCCAAAGTGCTGGGACTACAGGCATAAGACACTGCTCCCGGCCCTGTAGTACTTTCTGAATTACTGTGACAAAGACAAAAAAAAATGTCCCTTCACACCCACACCTAAATACCAACCCATGGCTAAGATCTACAAGATACCATAGAAATTTGGCCATGAGATGAAAATCTGAGAGTGAGTCACTTTGTGTGGGCACTACCTTCCCATCTTCATGGTCTTCAGCTTGCATGTCACTTCCTCAAAGAGGCCTTTTCATACTTTCCCATCCAAATTATGTCCCTGTCATGATTGCTTATTATGTATAGTATTGTACCAATTTGCAAATACATATTTAGTTGTGTGGTTGTTTGTTTCATATCTGTTTTCTCCCACTAGACTGTAAGTTCTATGAAGAAAAGGGCTATCTATTTTGGTTTCCAATGACTGGCATTCAATAAACATTTGGATAGAAAGGAGAAAGGAAGTTGCTAGGGTCTGAATGTTTGCTCCCCACTCCAATTCATGTGTTGAAATCCTAATACCCACTGTGATGGTATTAGGAGGAGGGACTTTTGGGAGATGATTAGGTCATGAGGGTGAAGCCCTTATGAATGGGATTAGAGCCCATATAAAAGAAGCTCCAAAGTGGTCTCTCACCCTTTCTGCCATCTGAGGTTACAGTGAGAAAATAGCTGTCTATGAAGAAGCAGACCTCATCAGATACCAAACCTGTTGGTGCATTGATCTTGGATTTCCCAGACTCCAGAACTATGATAAATAAATTGTTGTTGTGTATAAATCATGGCATTTTGTCTATAGTATTTTGTTATAGCAGCCTGAATGGACTAAGATAGAAGGTTGCTTGGAAACTAGGAACATTTAGTGACTAGGGTCTCAAGCCAAGCCACAAAAGCCCGCTTAATTTAAGAACCTAAAGTGTCATTTACATTGTTGTTATGGGAGAAGAGAAAGAACTAAGATTGACTATACGGTCACAGGAGCCTATCTGCCTTTCTTTAAAACCAGTTCTTGAAATTCCCCTGGCTCCCATGGGAACAGGCCCCACTTCAGAGCAGCAGGGGCTGGAAGCTGGAGGTGGAGGTTGGGGGTCTGGTAGCAGCCAGCGCCCACTCCTCTCCTCTCTCACCGCAGCCTTGGCAGTGGTGTCAAGAGCTCCACTAGTGGGGAGAGGGAGTAGGGGTGACAAAGGAATCACTTGACCCACTGTGGAAATCAGACACCTGTCCTTCTTGGGAACATAGGTTGTTTTGTGGTCACCCAGCACTATTTCCCACTTCCTAACATACTTCTGTCCCTCTAGGAGCATAATCTACCCCACTGAAGGTAGCCTTGGTGACATGGGAAATCTAAATGTCTGCCTTTACTCTGGAAGCCAATACATTAGATCCCCCCTGCTATGGCTGTCATACAATGGAGCAACTAACAGATTCTCTCCTAGGACTTCGAATCTTGAGTGAGCAATATAAAGCCATGAAACAAAACAAAACAAAAAAACAGACTGAAGAACATTCATCCTGTAATGTGACTCTGACCAAGATGCTCCTGCTGCTTGACCAGTATTGACTTCTAGTTTCCTGGCCCTCTAGGGGTGCCCTGACTGCTGCCCATTTCCAAGCCTAGTTCTCTAAGCTTTTCTCAATTCCTGGACAATCAATATCATTCCAATAAAGTTCTCTTTGTCAAAAATACCAGGGCCAGAGAGTTTGTTTGCAGTGCAAGAATCTGGATGGATTTCTAAGACCTGATCAAGTCATTCACTGCAGCTTCGTATTTCCATTCATTCATTCCAAATGCAGCTAATGAAATATGATTATGCCCCGTGCACTGTGCCAGGTGCTGGATATAAAAAAACAAACATGATTCAAGCCCAGGGCTAAGAGGACACACTCCGCTGAGGAGGCAGAGAAATAAATCAGCAATTAAAATTGAAGTGATATAATCAGTGGCAGAGTCCTGGGAAGATGGTGATCTGAACTCAATTCTCTTCCCTTCAGTCACATTTTCTATTTATTTTCAAAGAATCTCTTTGCCTCTCCCAATTCTAATGACTTCTAGGGCCTACGGTTATCAGACTCAAGTGAAGATTTTGGTACTGTGGAATATCTGCAAACTCTCCCCAGTGGGTTGAACAGGAGCATGGGGAAGCCAGAGGTGGAGAGCTCCAGAGTGGGATCATAAAGCCCAAGATCACAGTAAGCCCTGGGGGAGGTTGCCTGGGTTTCCTGACCCTAAGAGGCCAGGAAGGATAGGACTGGCAGACTGGGTCCTTCCTGCCCAAGAGGCAGGGAGAGCATGAGAAAACTAGGGAGCAAGGAGGCTGCTTCTGGGGCCCTGGAAATCTGCCACCCTCCACACACTCCCCTAGCCCACAGAATGAAAGACAACATTTCCTTGCCACTATTGAGGCTGCTGCCACATGAAGGACTTAAACAAGCAGCACTTGTTTCTCATCTGGCTGGCTGAGAGAGAAGTATGCATCAGAAGAAACTGAACACATGCATAGCAAAATAGAGCTGCCAAAGAAGAATGCCAACACTTTGCATATAAAAATTAGTACTTAAGGAGATCCAGTGTAGTACACACAGCAACAGCAACAACAGTAAAATAGTCTTCCGTAGTCAAAGAAAACCTCAACTAAAAGATTTAGAAGAGAAATCAAAGCAGAGGGTGGTCGTGGTTAAGACTTGAATTAATGGCCTGGATGATCAAATAGGAGAAATATTTTAAGTATGAAGAAAAAAATAAATGTAAATTGTGAGGAAAATATAAGAGACTTGGAGAATATATCCGTGAGAACCATAGATGTTCTAGAAGAAAAAAAAAAAAACAACAGTTATACTTAAGTAAAGCCTCTCTGAATTCTGACATGACTGAAGAGAAAAGAGACATACCAAGGAATATCCTAGTAACATTTCAAACTGGGTAAAAAGAAAAGTCTGCCAAGCATTCATATAAAAAGAGAATAAGCTCTATAAGTCAAAAATAATCAGACTGGCATCAGTTTTCTTTACTGTAGCCTTAGAACATGAAAAACAGTAAAATAATATCCATGGACACTGGGAGACTGCAGCAAAGATCCTACATGCAGTTAAAATTATTCACTTCTCAGAATGAAAGAAAAATGCATGAGAACATGCCAGGAATAGGGTTTATCACCCCCCAACCCATCTTAGGAAAAGAATCTATGGAGACTATCCACATACAAAAGAATGAAGTTAACACCATAGTTAACTACTTAACACCATAAATTAACTCAAAATGGATCACAGACCTAAAGATAAGAGCTAAAACTTTAAAACTCCTAGAAGAAAACATAGGAGTAAGTATTCATTACCTAGAGTGAAGCAATGGTTTATTTTATTTTTATATTTATTATTTTTTATACAGACAGAGTCTTGCTCTGTCACCCAGGCTGGAGCGCAATGGTGCGATCTTGGCTCACTGCACCCTCTGCTTCCCAGACTCAAGTGATCCTCCCACTTCAACTTTCCAGGTAGCTGGGACTACACACGCATGCCACCATGCCTGGCTAATATATATATATATTTTGTGGAGATGAGTTCTCGCCATGTTGCCCAAGCTGGTCTCAAACTCCTAGATTCAAGTGATTCATCCACCTCAGCCTCCCAAAATGTTAGGATTACAGGCATGAGCCACCACGCCCAGCCAAGCAATGGTTTCTTAGACATGACACCAAAATCACAAGAAAAAATAGTCAAATCGGATGTCATCAAAATAAAAATATTTGTGCTTCAAAGGATACCATCATGAAAGTAAAGAGACAACCCATAAAATGAGTAAGTGTTTGTAAATCATGTATTTGACAAGAGATTTGTATCAAAAATACTTTCAAAACTCTTTTCAATTCCATATTAAAAATGATAGACAATCCAATTTTAAAATGCATAAAAGGTCTAAATAGGCATTTCTTCAAAGAAGGTATATACAAATAGCCAATAAACATATGAAAAGAAGCTCAATAACATTATTCCATTATTAGTCATTAGGGAAATGCATATCAAAACCACAATGAAATACTACTTCACAACTACTGGGATGGCCATAATAAGAAAAGACAAAAACAAATGTTAGGGGGATTGAAGGCCTCATATGTTGGTGATGAGAATGTAAAATGGTTTGGTCACATGGAAGACAGTTTGTCAGTTCCTCGAAAAGTTAAACATAGGGTTATCATATGAACCAGCAATTCTACTCCTAGGCATATAGCAAAGAAAAATGACAACATTGATTCACACAAAATCTTGCACATGAATGTTCATAACAATATTATTTATAAAAATCAAAAAGTGGAAACAATTCAAATTCCCATCAACTGATGAAAGGGTAAGCAAGATGTGGCATATCCAAATAATGGAATGTTATTTTGCAATAAAAAAGAATGAAGTATTGATGCATTCTGTAACACGGGTGTACCTTGAAAACATTATGCTAAATGAAAGAAGCCAGCCACAATGGATCATATATTGTATGAAATGCCCAGAAGAGGCACATCTATAGAAACCACAAATATATTAGTGATTGTCTGGGGCTAGTGAGGGTAAGAGGGATGAGAATGGGTAATAGGCTAATAGGCATAGGTTTTCGTTCGAGGGTTGCAAAAGTGTTCTAAAGTTATATTGCAGTGACAGTCGCATGAGTGAACATACTAAAACCCACAGAACTGAACACTTTATGTGAATATATCTCAACAAAGATGTTTTTAAATTATTATTATCATTATTATTATTATTTTGAGACAGGGTTTTGCTCTATTGCCCAGGCTAGAATGCAGTGGTACAACCACAGGTCACTGTAACCTCCATCTCGTGGGCTCAACTGATCAATCCTCCCACCACAGGCATGAGCCACTGCTCCAGGCTTTTTTTTTTTTTTTTTTTTTTTTTGTTAAGACAGAGTCTTGCTATATTGCCCAGACTGGTCTCCAATTCATGGGTTCAAGCAATCCTCCCACCTTGGCCTCCCAAAGTGCTGGGATTACAGTGTGAGCCGTTAAGCTCAGCCAAAAATTAATTTTTTCAACTATACTACCCACATTTTCAGAAAATCTAAGGGGGACTCAGCCAGGTGTGGTGGCTTACACCTGTAATTCCAGCACTTTGGGAGGCCAAGGTGGGCAGATCACCTGAGGTCAGAAGTTCCAGACCAGCCTGGCCAACATGGTGAAACCTCGTCTCTACTAACAATACAGAAATTAGCCAGGCATGGTGGCGCACGCGTGTAATTCCAGCTACGCAGGAGGCTGAGGCAGGAGAATCGCTTGAACCCGGGAGGCGGAGGTGGCAGTGAGTCAAGATCACGCCACTGTGCTCCAGTCTGGGCAACAAGAGTGAAACTCCGCCTCAGGGGAAAAAAAAAAGAAAGAAAGGAAAAAAGAAAATCTAGGGGGGACTCTAGCAAACAACCAATGAACTATAACAGACAATTCAAGAGGGAGGAAAAAAAATAAGAGAAAAAACAGTGTAAGCAAAGAGCTGTGAAATAACATGTGAATAAACCTAAGGGGATAATAATGTACTAAGAATATGAAATATATATGTTTTTAAAGGATTCTTGAAATAGAAGGTATATACTACAAGGAAATAATTGTACGTACTTTTTTTTTTTTTAATTATTTTTTTGACACGGAGTCTTGCTCTGTTGCCCGGGCTGGCGTTCAGTGGCCTGATCTCGGCTCACTGCAACCTCCTCCATCTCCCAGTTCAAGTGATTCTCCTACCGCAGCCTCCTGAGAAGCTGGGATTACAGGCACACGCCACCATGCCCAGCTAATTTTTCATATTTTCAGTAGAGATGGCCTTTCACCACATTACCCAGGATGACCTCAGGTGATCTGCCCACCTCGGCCTCCCAAAGTGCTGGGATTACAGGCGTGAGCCACCATGCCTGGCCATGTGTACTTTAAAAATAGCACTTTAAAGGTTAGAAGTAGCAAAACCCAGCAGTTGAGATAGAAAAAGGAAAAGTAAAAACTTTTGAGTTCTCATCTTATTAGGGTAGAGTAAAGCTGGGAATAGACTGTCTTGAAGGGGCATATAAACATCTTGGTGGAGGAAACAGTAGAGACATTGTTTTCTAATACTACAAAAAAACATGTGTCTGATTATCGATGTATAGAAAGTGAACCAAGTGCTAATAAAAGGGAAAGCAGACCGGTGCGGTGGCTCACGTCTGTAATCCCAGCACTTTGGGAGGCTGAGATGGGCGAGGTCAGGAGTCCAAGACCAGGCTGACTAACGTGGTGAAACCCTGTCTCCACTAAAAATACAAAAATTAGCCAGGTGTGGTGATATTGTGCCTGTAATCCCAGCTACTCAGGAGGCTGAGGCAGGAGAATCGCTTGAAACCAGGAGGCAAAGATCACGCCACTGCACTCCAGCCTGGGCGACAGAGCAAAACTCCATTTCACATAAAAAAAAAAAAAAAAAAAAGGAAAGCAAAGTAGAACTTTCAAATTAACAAGGCATGTGGGGATATAGGGAATAGGATAAAGAGCAGCTTGAGCAAACCAGCAAATATAAGAAAACAACACTATAAAATAACTTTTATATCTCTAATTTGAGTTTTTCTAATGCCTTCTCCATGGTTAGATGGGGCTCTGGGATTTTGGAAAGAACACTATAAAAGTGAAATGCCCTTCTTCTTGCATTACATCAGGGGTACATGATATCCACAAAACATCAACGATGATGTTAGTCTTCATCACTTCGTGCTTGCCAGGTTTTCCCATTACAAAATCACCATTATTCTCTTTCCTTACTCTATTCTTTGGAAGCCACTCACTGAATTTAGCCAACCCTCAAAAAGGCAGGGGCATGGGGGTGAGGCAGGAATTAAACTGAACTTCTGGAGTGGGGAGCACCTACATATATTATTTGGAATTCTGCAATCAAAATTTGTCTCTTCTCCCCCATATGAAATAAAATTTTTTACAACATAAACATAAGAGGAATAAAGTCATGTATATAAGTCATTCTAATCGATGTGAAATGACTGAATTCCCACTAAGAATCAGAGACAAGGCCAGGCACAGTGGCTCACACCTGTAATCCAAGCATTTTGGGAGGCCGAGGCGGGTGGATCATCTGAGGTCAGAAGTTTGAGACCAGCCTGGGCAACATGGTGAAACTCTATCTCTACTTAAAATACAAAACTTAGCCGGGTGTGCTGGCATGCGCCTGTAATCCCAACCACTCAGGAGACTGAGGCAGGAGAATCACTTGAACCCAGGAGACAGAGTTTGCAGTGAGCCGCACGCCACTGCACTCTAGCCTAGATGACAAAGAAAGACTCTGTCTCAAAAAAGGAATCAAATGGCGAGAAACTGGCTATATGCTGTTTACTGTAAACATATCTAAAACAGTGAGGATATTAATTAATTAGAGGAATGGGCACTAAAAAACAATCCGGAAAGGCAGGAGCTAATATCAGACAAGGTAAATTTTCAATTTAAAAATATTAAACAGGAAGAAGGGAAAACATTATGTATTGAGACAAGGCATAGTCATACTTTATGAAGACAGTATGAATCGTAAACCTGTGTGCTTAAAGTACTTACAGCAGCAAAATACTTAAGACAAAAACTATTAGAAATGCAAAGAGAACTTAATATTTTAATATTAACTTAATATTTTAGATAGTGAGAGACATCGTTATACCTCTTTCATAGTTGCACAAATTGAATAGACAAAGATTTTAAAAAGAAGGACTTTTAAAAAATAAATAATCAAATCAGTAAAAATTACAATATAGATATATTTAGAACCCAAATCCACCCAACAAAAAGTACTTATTTTTTCTTATGCTCTTTGAATAATTATAAAAATAAATCATGTTCTTGGCCACAAAGAATACCTTATATTCAAATATTTGAGGTAGATTTAACAATATTTAGTGGTCTACATTTTTTAGTCAAAATTCAATAAAAGTGGAAATGACTAATACAAAGGTAACAAAAAGAAAATCCTAAATTTTGGAATTTAAAAGCTTTCATGACTAATCTTTGGGTAAAACAGAAAATATAAAAATATATGGTAGCTATAAAGAAAGCAATAAATATTAAATAACATAATACTTTATATACTTAATATCAAAACCTACAGACACAGAAAAAGCTGCACTCAGAGAAAAAGATGTATAGACCTACCTGTGCTCTAAAGATGAAAATTAAAAGCCATTAGCCTTAACTTAAGGAATTTTAATGTGAACAACAAATAGATTAAGCAGGAGGAACCCAGTAAGTATAAATACTGAAGTTAATAAAGTAGAAAGCAAAAAATTGTAAAATTAGGATAACATATAAATAAATTGAAAAGCTGGTTCTCTAAAGAGAAAAATAAAATAGGTAAATTCCTTGTGTCCCAGATTAAGGAAAAAAGCTGGAAAGCAAAAATAGATAAAATTATGAATAAGAAAAAAGATACAATAATAGTAACTCTGGAAAATATATATTAGAGAATACTACATTCTTTTTTATGAAAACCCAAAGGTAATAGATAATACCCTAGACAAATATAAAGTAACAAAATTCATCCAAAAATCAATGAAAATTTTCAATAGACAATTTGCCACAAAAAGGATTGAAAAAAATAATAACCTACCATTTTTAGTAATCAGAATTAGATAGATTTATGGTCAAGCCTCATTTAAATTTTAAATAGTTATCAGTATTTTGAAAGCTATGCTAAGGCTTAGGTAAATATAGCAAGAAGACAATACAACCTTAACAGTAAAACTTGCTTTTAAAAAAGTATTACAAAGAACAAAGCTGTAAACCAATCTTACTTATAAATATAGGTGCAAATTTTAAAATAAAAATTAACAAATAGAAGCAGATACTATACCAAAAGTTGAAAGGTTTTCTGTTCAACAAACAAGCAAGGCTTGTTCTATGAACACAAGAGGATTCAACATTAGAATCTATCAACACAATAAATTTTATTAACAAATTAAAAAGAAAAAGATAATGTAATTATATCAGTAAATGCTAAAAGCGCATTTGAAATCATTTAGCATGTATTTCTTTAAAAAAAAAGAACACTAAGAAAAATCTAAGTACAATAGGTATATTATATTCCCATTAGGCAAAATAAATACTATTTACCAAAGCCAACAGCAAACATTATTCTAAATGTTAAAACAAAAACAATTTTTTTTAAATCAGAAATGCTTACTCTCAATGTTAATATAATTCAATGCCATCTTGGAAGGTTTAGCCAAAGCAAAATAGCAATAAAACGATAATAATAATTGTCATAGGTATTGGAAAAGAAGAGATAACACGATGTCTTTTTGTGAATGGTATGATATATATATATCTGGAAAACCAAAGAAAAGCTAGTAAAATTAAGAGAAGAGATTTTGGCAAAGGGATGGATACAAGATAAATACACAAACCCAATAGATTGCAAGAAACAGATGTAAAGAGAAAAATTAGAAACTTAAGGAGAATGTAATAAAAATTTAAATATAGTGAGAAACTTTACTTCTTTTATATTTAGGCAAATAAACTAGAGAAAGAAAAAAAGACAAATCAGCAGAAATTATGTTATAGATATATAATTATAGCTAAACAAAAAATAAACATAAAAGTCATAAAGTATTAGCTATTCTGGCAATAAGCACTTAGAAAACTTAACATGTAAAAAGGTTTTATTTACAATAGTAAAAAAATCTGAAAATGCTTAAGAATAAATGTCACAACAAAAGCACGAGACTGATGTAGAAGAATATAAAATTTTAAAGGAGAAAAGTTATTGAAAAATATAAAACAATATGGAACAAATAAATAGGTATAACATATCTCCATCTTAAAATTTTTTTAACATCAAAAAATATCAGTGAGCCCAAAATTGGATGTCAGCAAGATAGCTGACTAGAAGCTACTAGAGCTCTACCCCCACAACTAAAAAAAATAATAATAATAACATTTTAGCCAAAATGACTAATGGACTGTACCAGAGAACAGTAAAAACCCAGAAGAAGTCCTGTAGAGCACAAAAGTTCAGGATGGCCACAGAGAGAAGGGGAGAAAACACCTTTCCCCAGCCACTCCATCCCCTCAACTGGGATCAGCTCAGAACCAGGAAGGATTTCTTTCTGCAAGGAAAAGGTAAGCAAGAGGACCCCAGTAACCCTCAAACCACTGTTGATTCCTACTTCTACTACTTCTATTACTAGAGACTCCTACAGTTCTCACAGGCTCTGAACCCAGCTGAGGGAACTCTCTGGAGTCCACATGCTGAGCTACCCCCAAAGAAGAAACCCATGCTGTTACTGCTCTGTGTCATTCTGCAATCAGAGCCACTGCTAGAGTGTGTCATGCACTGGGGACAAGTAGCCATTGCATTCCTCCACCCCCGAGGCTCAGCCACCACTGCATTACACCTACCCAGTAGCACACCATACCCAAGGAGAATTGCTGCTATGCTGTACTTCCTAGAGCCAGTCGGCCACAGAGATACTCCATATTCCCCATCCCAAACAGTGCTGCACACTCTCCTTAGGGCCAACCTGAAGCTGTGCCCCACTATTAGGGACCCAGAGCCTTAAACTACTAGAGCAGTTGTTCCCCTGGTACCGCAGCCAAGGCCTACTTCAACGCCTGAGGACTTCAGGACTCATGAAGCACTCACAATCCTGGTCCCAAAGCAGATATAGCACTTCATCCCTCAGGGACCTTAGATACAGAACTTTATCCTCCGGGACCTCAGGTTTTCTGCACACCAGAGCACTCGCGCCCCTAGTGCCACAACTGAGGCAGCACTCTATTCCCCCAACCCCAGGTCTTCAGATTTCCTGCACACCAGAGCAGTCACATGCACCCCTATGCCACAGGTAAGGGAGCACTCTGCCCCCTAAGGGACTTCAAGCTTCTGGCACAGTGGAGCTGTTGCACTCCACAGCACCATAGTTGACAAGATGTCCCACCTCTGGGGATCGAGAGGCTCCACTGACCCATGTAGCTGTGCCTTTTGGGGCCAAATAGATATGGTGCCTCATGATTCAGGGAATCAGAGCTTTTATTGAGGTGTGCCACCCTGCCCTCCAGGCTGAACAGCCACTGTACCCCTCCTACTTAGAATTTGACAAGCTCCTCACAATTCAAGCTGTTATGGCACTGTGCCTCTCCAGGGAATTGAGTTATCACTGCACTGTTCCCCACCAGCCAAGGCCCAAGCCACAGCAGCATCTTGCCATTCCTGGGTCATTGCTGCTGTTGCACTTGGCCTCACAGAGCCTGGACTACTGCTATATCCCATTATCCCTGAACCCCGAGTCAACATTGCGTGGTACTTCATCCCCTGGAGTCTAAGCTGTGCCCTGTTGGTTCTGGGACCTAAATTGCAGTTGTGCTCTGCTCCCCAGAGCTTGAGCCTCCAGAGCACTCATTTTTCCCTGGATCGAAGCCATTACTTTGTCCCATCTCCCAGGGTCAGAGCTATATCATGCCTCCTGGGCTCAAGCTGCTGAGATATGCCACAGAATGACCAACACTGGCTTAGTGGGAGAACTGCGTTCACTCATACCTTGGAAAGTAAACCTGTACCTCAAGTCTCAAGTGCTATAGTAGTTTCACAAGACCCTGATTTCAGAAACCCAGCTCCATAGCACGTCTGAGCACCTGTGCCCTGGATTCTAGTGCTGCTATGACTGCCTGTGAACCACGTCAGACCCAACACCAAGAGAGATCTTCTCAGATAAGTCCCCACTGTGAGGAAGACAAGAATAGGAGGACTCCTAAATCCCTTACCCAAATAACCTATTCAGCCACTATCACTGCCACACATCCCTGTAACCTAGACTACTGAAACCCCTAGTCATTGCTAACATTTATCACAACTGAAGAAGCTGCACAAAACTACACAACTGTATCCACATGAAACCTGAGCCACTGCATCCTGCCCAACTGAAATCCTCAGGCCCATCTACAGGTGAAAGTCTTTCTCTACAAAAGCCACTCTGTAAAGTCTGGAAGAGGAGACCACACCACCAGATATTCAGACATCTGGCAGGAACACAAGATGCATGAAAATACCATAGCACCACATGACTCCACCAAAGGAACACTGTAATTATCCAGTAACTGATGCCAAAGAAGCAGAAATGTATGAGTTGCCCGAAAAGAAATTCAAAATTATAATTTTAAGAAAACTCGGTGAGATACAAGAGAATACAAATAGATAATTCAATAAAATCAGAAAAATGATTCATGCTTTCAATGAGAAATTTAACAAATAAATAGATAATATATTTTTTTTAAAGAGCCAAACAGAAAGCTTGGAGCTGAAGAATTCAATCAATGAAATAAAAATACAACTGAGAAGTTCAACAGCAGGCTAGATCAAGCAGAAGAAAGAATCTGGGAACTTAAAAATAGGTCTTCTGAAAAAGTCAGAGGAAAGAAAGAAAAAAGAATGAAAAAGAGTAAAGACAGTCAAATGGAACCTATAAGATGACGTTAAGCAACAAATATTCACATTATGGGGTTTCATAAAAGAGAAGAGAAATGGACAGAAATCCTATTTAATGAAATAGTTCCTGAAAAGTTCCTAAGTATTGGAAGAGATATGGATGTCCAAATCCACAAAGCTCAAAAGTCCCTAAATAGATTCAACCTAAAGGGGTCCTCTTAAAGAATATTATAATCAAATTGACAAAAGTCAAAGAGAATTATAAAGCAGCAAGAGAATAATGCCAAATCACATAAGGAAACTTCATTAGACTATTAAGGGGTTTCTCAGCAGAAACTTTGCAGGCCAAGAGCAAGTGGAATAATATATTCAAAATGCTGAAAGAAAAAAATACTGTCAGTCAAGGATGGTATACTCAGAAAAGCTGTCCTTCGTGAATGAAGGAAAAATATAGTCTTTCATAGAAAGCAAAAGCTGAGGGAATTCATTATCACTAGACCTGTCTTACAAAAAATGCTTAAAGAAGTTCTTTAAGAGGAAACAAAAGGATGATTATTACTATCAGGAATACATATGAAAGTGTAAAACTCACTATAGAGGTAAATACATAGTCAAATCCAGAATATTCCAATACTGTAACGGTGGTATGTAAATCTCTCTCTATATATATATCCATATATTGAGAGATATAGATATATGGAGATATATATGTATATATATTTCAAAAAGACTAAAAGTCAAAACAGTCAAAAATAACAAAAGGTACAATAAGCTGTTAAGGAATGCACACTCTAAAATATGTAAATTGTGACATTAAAAAGAAATTGTGGAGGAAGAGGGAAAAGGCTAGAGTTTTTGTAGGCAAGAGAAATTAAGTTGTTTTCAGCTTAAAATTGTAGATTATAACTATAAGATGCTTTATGTAAGCCAGAATTATCCCATACATTCTTTCCTCTAGTAGGCAATGCTTGCTCTGTGACTCCTCATAGATCTGGCTGAGATTTTTCAGAGCTGCATTATACTCTGAAACTCTTTTTATACAATACTTCTTTTATCCTCCTCTTCTAATATTCATGCACCTCGCTCCAGTCATTCTTCTATCCCTTAACCCCAACATCATTCTAGGATTTACTTCCTGTAAATACAGTTTAATCAAAACATTAGATTGTGAACCTAACTATAGAAGCTCACCGCTTCTTATTTACCAAGAAAACTCGCAAGGACTGCTAATCCATGCCCCCGTACTTAAAACCATGGCTTTCTCAACTTTTAAAGGATAATAGTTATCCATTGGCCTTAGGAGCCAAAAACATTGGTGCAACTCCAAATAAAAGTAATAATCATGTGCACCTCTAATATAACAATAACCCTCGCCTCCTTAACTCTTCCAATCACCGCTACCCTTATTAACCATGACAAAAAACGTTCTCAGAGGTGTCATACTTGTATTGCATCCTGAAGCCTATTTCTGTCTACTTCTCCACCCTATTCATTCCATGTTTCCTTCATAGGCACTCCTCCCAAAAATCTCTTAAACCTCTAATTCTATCTTAGCCTCTGCTTCCAGGGAGACCAACGCTGACACAGATGATCAGAGATAAACTTTTTTTCAAGGTAACAAATACTTGAACAGATTCCTGAAAGAAGTGAAGCCAAGAGAACATCAGGCAAAAGAAAGAAACATCCAGACAGAGAAAACTTTAAAGACTTTAAGGCAGAATCACAAATGACCTGTGAGATAAATAAAATTATTTTCCTAAAGTCTTCATTTTCTCTCTCTGCTATGTGACCTTACTGCATTTACCAATAAAATAGAGTACACATCCCTCCCCCATTGACTTTGGGCTTGGCAATGTAGCTGCCTTGACCAATGGATAATTAGAGACAGAACTTAAGGAGAGGCTTTAAATGTGCTTGAGTATTTTGTCTGGGCTTCTTATGCTTCTGCATTCTACCATGAAAGAAATATGAATGGGTAATCACAGATCCTAGAAATGTTGAATAAAAATGTAGCAGATCTAAACCAAACCTGAGGCTTGGAGTCCAGCCTAGCCTAAGTGAACTACTAAATACCAGTAATAACAGCAAGAATATGTGACACTTTATCCACAGCCTGTGCCTTCTCTCTCCTTGTTTCCAGCTCATTGTGATTAATATCCCACTCCACGATTCAGTAAGGCCCGATCATGTAAGAAAAATTTTAAAACAAAAAGAAAATTCATCACCAAAACTATGGCCAAAAAGATGAGATTCCCTTTCCCCTAAACTCCCAGTCAAGGGCTACAGTATCTTCTCAAAAGGAGCAGACCACCAGCATCTCTCATAACTGTGCACACATGCGTGTGCACACACACACACACACAGGCAAATTCGATACAAGTATAACCCCTGTTGGTCTTCCACCCACCCCACATTCATTTGGTGGAGACTCTACCTTAGACAGAGCAGGCTGAGAATAATGAGATCCCAATCACCTTTAGCCCCGTACGTTGTAGGATATATGTTCCACACTAGCAGAGGGAAACTGAGAAGACCAGAAGCTACCACAAACTCTGCCCAGTAGCCTGTCTGTAAGCACGACTCTCTCCAAGAGAAGTGGGTTACTATCCCTGTCCGCAGCTCCAAAACAGTGGCAGAGATTTTTCCCAGGGAAACAAGCAGGTCATAAAAAAAAAAGAGCCCCGAAGCTCTCCAAAAGGGTAGTGACTTCAATCAGAAGTCACTGATAGTGTTGGGAAGCTCAAGCCTAAGGGAACTCTCAAAAACAATGAGGATTTTAGTAATAAGCAGTTTTTAAAATGCTGCTAGTTCCATGAGATGACCTCACTAAACCACAGGCCAGATATTTTGCCAGAGAGAACTAGGGAGGAATACCGCCAAAAAGAATCCTCATGGGATTAGAACAAATCTCAAATCCTAGCTCCTGCTAATAGGCCTGAATTTAATTTGGTCAGACTTTGGAGCAATGTTGTAAATAATAAAGCAGTCAACCAGCAGTTAATAGAGCCCAATATTTAGGTGTAATACCTAGAGAGGCAGATAGTTTCACAGAAAGATCAGGGAAAGAGAAAGTCAAAAAGAGACTTGTTAAAACAACTGTAATCCCAGGGTGACTGCACATGCCCAAGGCTCTGCCCTCTGGAAGCCAGAGGAGAGGCTTCACACTGCAGAAGAAGCAGACATACTAAAATATGCCAGCCAAGTCAGTAAAATAAACAAGCAAACAATAACATCATGCCACACAAAAAGAGGGCAGTTGGTATCCAGAGTTGCTACATTATCTAAAATGAGGAAAGTATCACCAAAGTGATGAGAAAAATCAAGATACAAAATAAATGTCCACAAGAGGACACAAATATTTAACTTGACAAAAAAGACTTCATGTATATGCTCCTTGACTTATGACATATGTCCAAATAAACCCATTATAAATTGAAAATATCATATGCTGAAAATGCATTGAATACACTTAACCTACCTAACATCGTAACTTAGCCTAGCCTACCTTAAATGCGCTCAGAACACTTGCATTAGCCTACACTTGGTCAAAATCATCTAACACAAACCCTATGCTATAATAAAGTGTTGAATATCTCATGTAATTAATTGAATACTGTACTGAAAATGAAAACAAAATGGTTATGTGGGTACTCAAAATGTGGTTTCTGCTGAATGCATATTATTTTGGCACCTTTGTAAAGACAAAACATCCTAAGTCAAGGCATTATAAGTTGGGGGCCAATGGTGTGTATGGATATGTATATATTTATGTATATATATCAAATAATCCATGCTTAAAGAAGAGAAGATATGATGACAATATCTTATCACAAAAGAATATCAAAAAAAGAAGCAAATGTAGCTGGGCGCCGTGGCTCACACCTGTAATCCTAGCACTT